>NC_054507.1:13401339-13538839 GCF_017639515.1 Carcharodon carcharias | reverse complement strand
CACTCACTCACTGTCACTCACACAGACACACACACACACACACACACACTCACACGCACACTCACACACACATACTCACACAGACACACACTCACACAAACACTCACACACACACACTCATACACACATACACACAGAAGCACACTCACACAGTCACACACTCACACACACTCACACACACACAAATATGCACCCAGACACACACACTCACACAGACAAACAATCACACAGACACACACTCACACACACACTCACACAGACAACCTCACACACACCCAAACTCACACAGACACACACTCACATAGACACACACTCACACACACTCACACAGGCACACACTCACACAGACACACTCACACTCACACAGAGACACACTCACACAGACACACACTCACACACACACAGACACACAATCACACACACACACTCACACAGACACACACTCATACAGACACATACACAGACACACACACATACACACTCACACATACACACTCAAACAGTCACACACTCAGACACACACACACACACACACACATACACACTCACATAGACACACTCACACAGTCACACACTCACACACACACACACACTCACACACTCACACACACTCGCACAGACACACACTCAGTCACACACACACACTCACACAGACACACACTCACACACACACAAACACACACTCACACAGACACACACTCACACACACTCACACAGGCACACACACACAGACACACTCACATACACTCACAGTCACACAGAGACACACACACAGACACACACTCACACACACTCACACAGACACACACTCACACAGACACACACACAGACACACACTCATACAGACACACACACAGACGCACGCACATACACACAGACACACACACAGTCACACACTCACACACTCACAGACATATACACACACTCACACAGACACACACTCACACACACACTCACACAGACACACACTCACACTAACACAGAAAGACACTGACAGACACACACTCACACAGACACACACACAGACACACACTCATACAGACACACACACAGACGCACGCACATACACACAGACACACACACAGTCACACACTCACACACTCACAGACATATACACACACTCACACACACACTCACACAGACACACTCACACACACTCACACTAACACAGACATACACTCACAGACACACGCTCACACAGCCACACACTCACACACACTAACACACACTCACACACAGACACCTCACACAGTCACACACTCAGACACACACACACACACAAACACTCACACATATACACTCACACAGACACCTCACACATTCACACACTCGCACACACACACAAACTCGCACACACTCACACACACGCACTCACACAGACACACACTCACACAGACACTCACACAGACACCATCACACAGACACACACTCACACAGATGCACACTCACACAGACGCACACTCACACAGTCACTCACACAGACACACTCACACAAACACACACTCACACACTCACAGACACACACACACACACACACTCACACAGACACACACTCACACACACACTCTCACAGACACACACACACTCACACTAACACTGACACACACTCACAGACACACACTCACACAGACACACACACACACACACATACTCACACAGTCACACACTCAGACAAACACACACACACACACATTCACAGACACACACACACTAACACAGACACACACACACACACACACACACACTCACACAGACTCACACTCACACACACACTCACACAGACACACACTCACATAGACACACACTCACCCAGACACACACTCACACAGACATACACTCACACATACACTCTCACTCAGTCACACACTCACACACACACACACACTCACACAGACACACACACAGTCACACACTTTCAGACACATAGACTCACAGACACACACTCACACGCACATACACAGACACACTCACACAGACACACACTCACACACGCACACACTCACAGACACACACACAAGCACACACACACAGACACACTCACACAGACACACACTCACACACACACACACACACTCACACACATACACACACAGACACACTCACACAGTCACACACTCACACAGACACACTCACAGACACACTCACACTGACACACACTCACACAGACACACTCACACAGTCACACACTCACACACACACTCGCATAGACACACACTCACCCAGACACACACTCACACAGACATACACTCACACAGACCCACTCACTCAGTCACACACTCACACACACACACACACTCACACAGACACACTCATACATACACATACACAGGCACACTCACACAGTCACACACTCACACACTCACAGACACACTCACAGACACACTCACACACAGACACTCACACAGACACACTCACACACAATCACACAGACACATTCTCACAAACACACACGCACACACACACACTCACACAGACACACACTCACACAAACACTCACACACACACTCATACACACATACACACACACTCATACACACATACACACACAGACACACTCACACAGTCGCACACTCACACACTCACAGACACACACACTCTCACACAGACACACACTCACACACACACTCACACAGACACGCACACACACTCACACTCACACAGACACACACTCACAGACACACACTCACACAGACACACACACTCACACACACACACACAAACACTCACACAGTCACACACTCAGACACACACACACACACTCACACATACACACTCACACAGACACCTCACACATTCACACACTCGCACACACACACTCACACACACTCACACACACACTCAGACAGACATACACTCACACAGACACACCCACAGACATTCACACAGACACCATCACACACCCTCACACTCACACAGACACACTCACACAGACACACTCACGCACACTCAAACAGACACACTCTCTCACACACACACACAGTCACACAGATACACACTCACACACACACACTCACACACACTCACACACACACACTCACACAGACACACACTCACACACACACTCATACACACTCAGACACACACACTCACACAGACACACCCACAGACACTCACACAGACACCATCACACACCCTCAAAATCACACAGATGCACACTCTCACAGACACACTCACACACACACACTCACACAGACACATTCTCACACACACACACGGACACACACACACTCACAGAGACACACACTCACACAAACACTCACACACACACTCATACACACATACACACACAGACACACTCACACACTCACACACTCACAGACACACACACACACTCACACACACACTCACACACTCGCAGACACACACACACACACTCACACACACACACTCACACACACACTCACACAGACACACTCACACACACTCACACTAACACAGACATGCACTCACAGACACATGCTCACACAGACACACACTCACACAGACACTCACACACACACACACGCACACTCACACAGTCACACACTCACACACACTCACACTCACACATATACACTCACACAGACACCTCACACATTCACACACTCGCACACACACACACACACTCACACACATACACACACTCACACAGACACACACTAACACAGACACACCCGCACACACTCACACAGACACACACTCACACTGACGCACACTCACACAGAAGCACACTCACACAATCACTCACACAGACACACTCACACACAAACACTCACACACACTCTCACCCTCACATACACAGAGACACACTCACACAGTCACACACTAACACACTCACAGACACACTCACACAGACACACAATCACACACACACACTCACACAAACACAGGCACATTCATGCACACTCTCACTCACACAGACACACACTCAGACACACACACACTAACACAGACACACACACAGACACTCACACAGACACCATCACACACCTTCACTCTCACACAGACGCACACTCACACAGACTCACACTCACAGACACAAACTCACACAGACACACACTCACACATATGCACACAGACACACACTCACACAGACACAGACACACACTCACACAGACACACACTCACACACACTCATACTCACACAGTCACACACTCAGGCACACACACACACTTACACACACTAACACACACACACACTCACACAGACACACACTCACACAGACACACACACAGACACTCACACAGACACCATCACACACCCTCACACTCACACAGACGCACACTCACACAGACACACTCACACACAGATACTTCCACAGACACACTCTCATACAGACACTTACACAGACACACTCTCTCACACACACACTCACACACATACACTCAGACAGACACACACTCACACACTCTCACACACACTCACTCTCACACACACACACAGACACACTCACACAGACACACACTCACACACACACACTCACACAGACACACTCACACACACTCTCACTCACACAGAGACACACATCATACAGACACACACTCACACAGACACACAGACACACACACACACACTCACACAGACACACAGACACACACACACACTCACACTCACACAGACACACACACAGTCACACAGACACACACACTCACACAGACACACACTCACACACACACACACACACACACACACACTCACACACACACACACTCATACACACACACTCACACAGGCACACACTCACACATATGCACACAGACACACACTCACACAGACACAGACACACACTCACACAGACACACACTCACACACACTGATACTCACACAGTCACACACTCAGGCACACACACACACTTACACACACTAACACACACACACACTCACACAGACACACACTCACACAGACACACACACAGACACTCACACAATCACCATCACACACCCTCACACTCACACAGATGCACACTCACACAGACACACTCACACACAGATACTTGCACAGACACACTCACATAGACACTTACACAGACACACTCTCTCACACACACACTCACACACATACACTCAGACAGACACACACTCACACACTCTCACACACACTCACTCTCACACACACACACACACAGACACACTCACACAGACACACACTCACACACACACACTCACACAGACACACACTCACACAAACACTCACACACACAGACATACACACATACACACACACTCATACACACATACACACACAGACACACTCACACAGTCGCACACTCACACACTCACAGACACACACACATTCACACAGACACACACTCACACACACACTCACACAGACACACACACACACTCACACTAACACAGACACACACTCACAGACACACACTCACACAGACACACACTCACACACACACACACACTCACACAGTCACACACTCAGACAAACACACACACGCACACTCACACATACACACTCACACATACACCTCACACATTCACACACTCGCACACACACACTCACACACACTCACACACACACTCAGACAGACATACACTCACACAGACACACCCACAGACATTCACACAGACACCATCACACACCCTCACACTCACACAGATGCACATTCACACAGACACACTCACACACACTCAAACAGACACACTCTCTCACACACACACACACACACTCACACAGACACACACTCACACACACACACTCACACACACTCACACACACACACTCACACAGACACACACTCACACACACACTCATACACACTCAGACACACACACTCACACAGACACACCCACAGACACTCACACAGACACCATCACACACCCTCAAAATCACACAGATGCACACTCTCACAGACACACTCACACACACACACTCACACAGACACATTCTCAAAAACACACACGGACACACACAGACTCACAGAGACACACACTCACACAAACACTCACGCACACTCAAACAGACACACTCTCTCACACACACACACAGTCACACAGATACACACTCACACACACACTCACACACACTCACACACACACACTCACACAGACACACACTCACACACACACTCATACACACTCAGACACACACACTCACACAGACACACCCACAGACACTCACACAGACACCATCACACACCCTCAAAATCACACAGATGCACACTCTCACAGACACACTCACACACACACACTCACACAGACACATTCTCAAAAACACACACGGACACACACAGACTCACAGAGACACACACTCACACAAACACTCACACACACACACTCATACACACATACACACAGAGACACACTCACACACTCACACACTCACAGACACACACACACACTCACACACACACTCACACACTCGCAGACACACACACACACTCACACACACACACTCACACACACACTCACACAGACACACTCACACACACTCACACTAACACAGACATGCACTCACAGACACATGCTCACACAGACACACACTCACACAGACACTCACACACACACACACGCACACTCACACAGTCACACACTCGCACACACACACACACTCACACTCACACATATACACTCACACAGACACCTCACACAGTCACACACTCGCACACACACACACACACTCACACACATACACACACTCACACAGACACACACTAACACAGACACACCCGCACACACTCACACAGACACACACTCACACTGACGCACACTCACACAGAAGCACACTCACACAATCACTCACACAGACACACTCACACACAAACACTCACACACACTCTCATACTCACATACACACAGAGACACACTCACACAGTCACACACTGACACACTCACAGACACACTCACACAGACACACACTCACACACACACACACTCACACAAACACAGACACATTCACACACACTCTCACTCACACAGACACACACTCACACAGACACACACTCACACAGACACACACACAGACACTCACACAGACACCATCACACACCCTCACTCTCACACAGACGCACACTCACACAGACACACACTCACAGACACAAACTCACACAGACACTCACTCACACATACGCACACAGACACACACTCACACAGACACAGACACAGACACACTCACACACACTCATACTCACACAGTCACACACTCAGGCACACACACACACTTACACACACTAACACACACACACACTCACACAGACACACACTCACACAGACACACACACAGACACTCACACAGACACCATCACACACCCTCACACTCACACAGACGCACACTCACACAGACACACTCACACACAGATACTTCCACAGACACACTCTCATACAGACACTTACACAGACACACTCTCTCACACACACACTCACACACATACACTCACACAGACACACACTCACACACACACACTCACACAGACACACTCACACACACTCTCACTCACACAGAGACACACATCATACAGACACACACTCACACAGACACACACATACACACACACACACACACTCACACAGACACACAGACACACACACACACTCACACTCACACAGACACACACACACTCACACAGACACACACTCACACACACACACACACACACTCACACACACACACTCAAACACACACACTCACACAATCACACACTCAAACAGACACACACACACACACTCACACAGACACACACTCACACACAAACACACTCACACAGACACACACTCACACAGGCACACACACACACACACTCACACACACACAGACACATACTCACACAGACACACACTCTCACACACTCACACAGACACACACTCATACAGACACACACACTCACACAGACACACACTCACACACACACACTCACACAGACACACACTCACAAACACACACTCACACAGTCACACACTCAAACAGACACACACACACACACTCACACTCACACAGACACACACTCACACAGTCACAACCACAGACATTCACAGACACCATCACACACCCTCACACTCACACAGACAAACTCACTCACAGTCACTCACACAGACACACACTCACACACAAACACACTCACACAGACACACACTCTCACACACTCACACAGACACACACTCATACAGGCACAAACACTCACACAGACACACACTCACACACACACACTCACACAGACACACACTCACACACACACACACTCACACATTCACACACTTAAACAGACACACACACACACTCACACAGAAACACACTCACACACACACACACTCACACAGACACACACCGCCACACACACACAATCACACTCACACAGACACACACTCACACAGACACACACTCACACGCACACTCACAAAGACACACTCACACACACACTAACACACACACACACTCACAGACACACGCTCACACAGACACACACTCACACACACTAACACACACACACTCACACAGCCACCTCACACAGTCACACACTCAGACACACACACACACAAACACTCACACATTTACACTCACACAGACCCCTCACACATTCACACACTCGCACACACACACAAACTCGCATACACTCACACACACACACTCACACTGACACACACTCTCACAGACACACCGACAGACTCACACAGACACCATCACACAGACACACACTCACAAACACACTCACACAGACACACACACACACTCACACTAACACAGACACACACTCACAGACACACACACACACACTCACACAGACACACACTCACACACACACTCACACAGACACACACACACTCACACTAACACAGACACACACTCACAGACACGCACTCACACAGACACACACTCTCACACACTCACACAGACACACACTCATACAGGCACAAACACTCACACACACACACACTCACACACACACACTCACACACACACTCACACAGACACACTCACACACACTCACACTAACACAGACATGCACTCACAGACACATGCTCACACAGACACACACTCACACAGACACTCACACACACACACACGCACACTCACACAGTCACACACTCGCACACACACACACACACTCACACTCACACATATACACTCACACAGACACCTCACACAGTCACACACTCGCACACACACACACACACTCACACACATACACACACTCACACAGACACACACTAACACAGACACACCCGCACACACTCACACAGACACACACTCACACTGACGCACACTCACACAGAAGCACACTCACACAATCACTCACACAGACACACTCACACACAAGCAGTCACACACACTCTCATACTCACATACGTAGAGACACACTCACACAGTCACACACTCACACACTCACAGACACACTCACACAGACACACACTCACTCACACACACACACACTCACACAAACACAGACACATTCACACACACTCTCACTCACACAGACACACACTCAGACACACACACACTCACACAGACACACACACAGACACTCACACAGACACCATCACACACCCTCACTCTCACACAGACGCACACTCACACAGACACACACTCACAGACACAAACTCACACAGACACACACTCACACATATGCACACAGACACACACTCACACAGACACAGACACACACTCACACAGACACACACTCACACACACTCATACTCACACAGTCACACACTCAGGCACACACACACACTTACACACACTAACACACACACACACTCACACAGACACACACTCACACAGACACACACACAGACACTCACACAGACACCATCACACACCCTCACACTCACACAGACGCACACTCACACAGACACACTCACACACAGATACTTCCACAGACACACTCTCATACAGACACTTACACAGACACACTCTCTCACACACACACTCACACACATACACTCACACAGACACACACTCACACACACACACTCACACAGACACACTCACACACACTCTCACTCACACAGAGACACACATCATACAGACACACACTCACACAGACACACACATACACACACACACACACTCACACAGACACACAGACACACACACACACTCACACTCACACAGACACACACACACTCACACAGACACACACTCACACACACACACACACACACTCACACACACACACTCAAACACACACACTCACACAATCACACACTCAAACAGACACACACACACACACTCACACAGACACACACACACACACACACACACTCACACAGACACACACTCACACACACACACACACACACACTCACACACACACAGACACATACTCACACAGACACACACTCTCACACACTCACACAGACACACACTCATACAGACACACACACTCACACAGACACACACTCACACACACACACTCACACAGACACACACTCACACACACACTCACACAGTCACACACTCAAACAGACACACACACACACACTCACACTCACACAGACACACACTCACACAGTCACAACCACAGACATTCACAGACACCATCACACACCCTCACACTCACACAGACAAACTCACTCACAGTCACTCACACAGACACACACTCACACACAAACACACTCACACAGACACACACTCTCACACACTCACACAGACACACACTCATACAGGCACAAACACTCACACAGACACACACTCACACACACACACTCACACAGACACACACTCACACACACACACACTCACACATTCACACACTTAAACAGACACACACACACACTCACACAGAAACACACTCACACACACACACACTCACACAGACACACACCGACACACACACACAATCACACTCACACAGACACACACTCACACAGACACACACTCACACGCACACTCACAAAGACACACTCACACACACACTAACACACACACACACTCACAGACACACGCTCACACAGACACACACTCACACACACTAACACACACACACTCACACAGCCACCTCACACAGTCACACACTCAGACACACACACACACAAACACTCACACATTTACACTCACACAGACCCCTCACACATTCACACACTCGCACACACACACAAACTCGCATACACTCACACACACACACTCACACGGACACACACTCTCACAGACACACCGACAGACTCACACAGACACCATCACACAGACACACACTCACAAACACACTCACACAGACACACACACACACTCACACTAACACAGACACACACTCACAGACACACACACACACACTCACACAGACACACACTCACACACACACTCACACAGACACACACACACTCACACTAACACAGACACACACTCACAGACACGCACTCACACAGACACACACTCTCACACACTCACACAGACACACACTCATACAGGCACAAACACTCACACAGACACACACTCACACACACACACTCACACAGACACACACTCACACACACACACTCACACATTCACACACTCAAACAGACACAGACACACACACACACTCACACTCACACAGAAACACACTCACACACACACACACACTCACACAGACACACACACACACAGACACACACACACAATCACACTCACACAGACACACACTCACACAGACACACACTCTCACACACTCACACAGACACACACTCACACAGACACACACTCACACACACACTCACACAGACACACTCACACAGACACACACTCTCACACACTCACACAGACACACACTCACACAGACACACACTCACACTCACACAGACACACTCACACACACACTAACACAGACACACACTCACAGACACACGCTCACACAGACACCCACTCACACACACACTAACACACACACACACACAGACACCTCACACAGTCACACACTCAGACGCACACACACACAAACACTCACACATATACACTCACACAGACACCTCACACATTCACACACTCGCACACACACACAAACTCGCATACACTCACACACACACACTCACACGGACACACACTCTCACAGACACACCGACAGACTCACACAGACACCATCACACAGACACACACTCACAAACACACTCACACAGACACACACACACACTCACACTAACACAGACACACACTCACAGACACACACACACACACTCACACAGACACACACTCACACACACACTCACACAGACACACACACACTCACACTAACACAGACACACACTCACAGACACACACTCACACAGACACACACTCTCACACACTCACACAGACACACACTCATACAGGCACAAACACTCACACAGACACACACTCACACACACACACTCACACAGACACACACTCACACACACACACTCACACATTCACACACTCAAACAGACACAGACACACACACACACTCACACTCACACAGAAACACACTCACATACACACACACTCACACAGACACACACACACACAGACACACACAATCACACTCACACAGACACACACTCACACAGACACACACTCTCACACACTCACACAGACACACACTCATACAGACACACACTCACACACACACTCACACAGACACACTCACACACACACTAACACAGACACACACTCACAGACACACGCTCACACAGACACACACTCACACTCACACAGACACACTCACACACACACTAACACAGACACACACTCACAGACACACGCTCACACAGACACCCACTCACACACACACTAACACACACACACTCACACAGACACCTCACACAGTCACACACTCAGACGCACACACACACAAACACTCACACATATACACTCACACAGACACCTCACACATTCACACACTCGCACACACACACAAACTCGCATACACTCACACACACACACTCACACGGACACACACTCTCACAGACACACCGACAGACTCACACAGACACCATCACACAGACACACACTCACAAACACACTCACACAGACACACACACACACTCACACTAACACAGACACACACTCACAGACACACACACACACACTCACACAGACACACACTCACACACACACTCACACAGACACACACACACTCACACTAACACAGACACACACTCACAGACACACACTCACACAGACACACACTCACACACACACTCACACAGACACACACTCATACAGGCACAAACACTCACACAGACACACACTCACACACACACACTCACACAGACACACACTCACACACACACACTCACACATTCACACACTCAAACAGACACAGACACACACACACACTCACACTCACACATTCACACACTCAAACAGACACAGACACACACACACACACACACTCACACAGACACACACACACACAGACACACACACACAATCACACTCACACAGACACACACTCACACAGACACACACTCTCACACACTCACACAGACACACACTCACACAGACACACACTCACACACACACTCACACAGACACACTCACACAGACACACACTCACACAGACACACTCACACAGACACACACTCACACAGACACACACGTACACACACACTGACACATTCACACACACACTAACACAGCCACACACTCACAGACACATACTTACACAGACACACACTCACACACACACACACTCACACACACACACACACACACACAAACACTCACACAGTCACACACTCAGACGCACACACACACAAACACTCACACATATACACTCACACAGACACCTCACACATTCACACACTCGCACACACACACAAACTCGCATACACTCACACACACACACTCACACGGACACACACTCTCACAGACACACCGACAGACTCACACAGACACCATCACACAGACACACACTCACAAACACACTCACACAGACACACACACACACTCACACTAACACAGACACACACTCACAGAGACACACACACACACTCACACAGACACACACACACACACACACTCACACAGACACACACACACTCACACTAACACAGACACACACTCACAGACACACACTCACACAGACACACACTCTCACACACTCACACAGACACACACTCATACAGGCACAAACACTCACACAGACACACACTCACACACACACACTCACACAGACACACACTCACACACACACACTCACACATTCACACACTCAAACAGACACAGACACACACACACACTCACACTCACACAGAAACACACTCACATACACACACACTCACACAGACACACACACACACAGACACACACAATCACACTCACACAGACACACACTCACACAGACACACACTCTCACACACTCACACAGACACACACTCATACAGACACACACTCACACACACACTCACACAGACACACTCACACACACACTAACACAGACACACACTCACAGACACACGCTCACACAGACACACTCTCACACACACACTAACACAGACACACTCACACAGACACCTCACACAGTCACACACTCAGACACACACACACACACAAACACTCACACATATACACTCACACAGACACCTCACACATTCACACACTCGCACACACACACAAACTCGCACACACTCACACACACACACACTCACACGGACACACACTCTCACAGACACACCCACAGACACACACAGACACCATCACACAGACACACACTCACAAACACACTCACACAGACACACACACACTCACACTAACACAGACACACACTCACAGACACACACTCACACAGACATACACTCACACAGACACACCCACACACACACTCACACATACACAATCACAGAGGCACACTCACGCAGTCACACAGACACACACTCACACACACTCACACAGACACAAATTCACACAGACACACTCACGCACCCTCAAAATCACACAGACGCACACTCTCACAGACACACTCACACACAGACACTCACACAGACACACTCACACACACTCACACAGACACATTCTCACACACACACACTCACACAGACACACACTCACACAAACACTCACACACACACACATATACACATACACACACACTCATACACACATACACACACAGACATACACTCACACAGACACACCCACCCACACACTCACACATACACAATCACAGAGGCACACTCACACAGTCACACAAACACACACTCACACACTCACAGACACACACACACACTCACACAGACACACACTCACACACACACTCACACAGACACACACACACTCACACTAACACAGACACACACTCACAGACACACACTCACACAGACACACACTCACACACACACACACACACACACATACTCACACAGTCACACACTCAGACAAACACACACACACACTCACAGACACACACACACACTAACACACACACACACACACTCACACATACACACTCACACAGACACCTCACACATTCACACACTCGCACACACACACTCACACACACTCACGCACAGACAGACACACACTCACACGGACACACCCACAGACACACACAGACAGCATCACACACCCTCACACTCACACAGACGCACACTCACACACACACACTCACACACACTCACACACACACACTCACACACACACACACACACACACACTCACACGGACACACACTCACACAGACACACACTCACACAGACACACACTCACACACACACTCATACACACACACTCACACAGACACACACTCACACAGACTCACACACACTCACACACACACACACACACACTCACACAGTCACACACTCAAACAGACATACACACAAACACAGACACACACTCACACAGACACAAACTCACACACACACTCAGAGTCACACAGACACACACTCACACACACTCACACAGACACACTCAAACAGTCACACACTCAGACAGACACACACACTCAAATAGACACACTCACAAAGTCACACACTCACACACACACTCACACAGACACACACTCAGACACACACACACACACTCAGACACACACACACTCACACAGACACACACTCAGACACACACACACACTCAGACACACACACACTCACACAGACACACACACACACAGACATTCACACAGACAACATCACACACCCTCACTCTCACACAGACGCACACTCATACAGACACACGCTCACAGACACATACTCACACAGACACACACTCACACAGACACACACACACTCACACTAACACAGACACACACTCACAGACACACACTCACACAGACACACACTCACACACACACACACACACACACATACTCACACAGTCACACACTCAGACAAACACACACACACACTCACAGACACACACACACACTAACACACACACACACACACTCACACATACACACTCACACAGACACCTCACACATTCACACACTCGCACACACACACTCACACACACTCACGCACAGACAGACACACACTCACACGGACACACCCACAGACACACACAGACAGCATCACACACCCTCACACTCACACAGACGCACACTCACACACACACACTCACACACACTCACACACACACACTCACACACACACACACACACACACACTCACACGGACACACACTCACACAGACACACACTCACACAGACACACACTCACACACACACTCATACACACACACTCACACAGACAAACACTCACACAGGCACACACACACTCACATTCACACAGACACACACTCACACAGACACACACTCACACAGCGACACACTTACACAGACACACACTCACACAGACACACACTCACACACACACACACAGACACACACACATACACACTCACACAGACACACTGAAACACTCACACAGTCAGACACACACACACACTCAAATAGACACACTCACAAAGTCACACACTCACACACACACTCACACAGACACACACTCAGACACACACACACACACTCAGACACACACACACTCACACAGACACACACTCAGACACACACACACACTCAGACACACACACACTCACACAGACACACACACACACAGACATTCACACAGACAACATCACACACCCTCACTCTCACACAGACGCACACTCATACAGACACACGCTCACAGACACATACTCACACAGACACACACTCACACAGACACAGACACACACTCACACAGAGACACACTCACACATACTCACACACTCAGACACACACATACTCACACACACACTCACACAGACACACACTCACACAGACACACGCACAGACACTCACACAGACACCATCACACACCCCCACACTCATACAGATGCACACTCACACAGACACACTCACACACTGACACTTCCACAGACACACTCACACACAGACACTTACACAGACACTTTCTCTCCCACATACACTCACATACACACACTCAGACAGACACACACTCACTCACACACACTCACTAATACACACACACACTCACAGACACACTCACACAGACACACACTCACACACACACACACACTCACACTCACACAGACACACTTACACACACTCACTCACACAGACACAAACTCACACAGACACACACTCACACAGACACACACACACACACTCACACAGACACACACACAGTCACACACTTTCAGACACATAGACTCACAGACACACACTCACACGCACAAACACAGACACACTCACACAGACACACACTCACACACACACTCACACTCACGCTCATACACACATACACACACAGACACACTCACACAGTCACTCACACAGACACACTCACACACACACACTCACACTCACACACTCACCCAGACACACACTCACACAAACGCACACTCACACAGTCACTCACACAGACACACACTCACACAGACACACCCACACCCACAGACACTCACACAGACACCATCACACAGACACACACTCACACAGATGCACACTCACACAGATGCACACTCACACACTCACTCACACAGACACACTCACACACACAAACACTCACACACACACACTCATATCACATACACACAGAGACACACTCACACAGTCACACACTCACACACTCACAGACACTCACACACACATACACTCACACAAACACAGACACATTCACACACACTCTCACTCACACATACACACATTCACACAGACACACACACAGACATACACACACATACACACACTCACACAGACACACTCACACAGTCACACTCTTTCAGACACATAGACTCACACACAGTCACACACACACACACACACTCACACAGACACACACTCACACACACTCACAGACCCACACACAAGCACACACACACACACAGACACACTCACACAGACACACACTCACACACACACTCACACACACACACTCATACATACAAACATACACACACAGACACACCCACACAGTCACACACTCATACACACACACTCACAGACACACTCACACAGACCCGCACACAGAGACACACACTCACACAGTCACACTCACACAGTCACACACTCACACACACACACTCACACACACACACACACACACACACATAGACACACACTCACACAGACACACACTCACAAAGACATACACTCACACAGACACACCCACACACACACACACACATACACAATCACAGAGGCACACTCACACAGTCACACAGACACACACTCACACACACTCACACAGACCCACATTCACACAGACACACTCACACACCCTCAAAATCACACAGACGCACACTCTCACAGACACACTCACACAGACACACACTCACACAGACACACCCACACCCACAGACACTCACACAGACACCATCACACAGACACACACTCACACAGATGCACACTCACACAGATGCACACTCACACACTCACTCACACAGACACACTCACACACACAAACACTCACACACACACACTCATATCACATACACACAGAGACACACTCACACTGTCACACACTCACACACTCACAGACACTCACACACACATACACTCACACAAACACAGACACATTCACACACACTCTCACTCACACATACACACATTCACACAGACACACTCACACAGACATACACACACATACACACACACACTCACACAGACACACTCACACAGTCACACTCTTTCAGACACATAGACTCACACACACTCACACACACACACAGACACTCACACAGACACACACTCACACTCACACACAATCACACACACACACACAGACACACTCACACAGACACACACTCACACAAACACTCACACACACACTCATACATACAAACATACACACACAGACACACCCACACAGTCACACACTCATACACACACACTCACAGACACACTCACACAGACCCGCACACAGAGACACACACTCACACAGTCACACTCACACAGTCACACACTCACACACACACTCACACACACACACACACACACACACATAGACACAAACTCACACAGACACACACTCACAAAGACATACACTCACACAGACACACCCACACACACACTCACACATACACAATCACAGAGGCACACTCACACAGTCACACAGACACACACTCACACACACTCACACAGACCCACATTCACACAGACACACTCACACACCCTCAAAATCACACAGACGCACACTCTCACAGACACACTCACGCACAGCCACTCACACAGACACACTCACACACACTCACACAAACACATTCTCACACACACACACACTCACACACACACTCACACAGACACACACTCACACAAACACTCACACACACACACACATATACACATACACACACACTCATACACACATACACACACAGACATACACTCACACAGACACACCCACACACTCACACATACACAATCACAGAGGCACACTCACACAGTCACACAAACACACACTCACACACTCACAGACACACACACACACACTCACACAGACACACACTCACACACACACTCACACAGACACACACACACTCACACTAACACAGACACACACTCACAGACACACACTCACACAGACACACACTCTCACACACTCACACAGACACACACTCATACAGGCACAAACACTCACACAGACACACACTCACACTCACACAGACACACTCACACACACACTAACACAGACACACACTCACAGACACACGCTCACACAGACACCCACTCACACACACACTAACACACACACACTCACACAGACACCTCACACAGTCACACACTCAGACGCACACACACACAAACACTCACACATATACACTCACACAGACACCTCACACATTCACACACTCGCACACACACACAAACTCGCATACACTCACACACACACACTCACACGGACACACACTCTCACAGACACACCGACAGACTCACACAGACACCATCACACAGACACACACTCACAAACACACTCACAGACACACACACACACTCACACTAACACAGACACACACTCACAGACACACACACACACACTCACACAGACACACACTCACACACACACTCACACAGACACACACACACTCACACTAACACAGACACACACTCACAGACACACTCTCACACAGACACACACTCTCACACACTCACACAGACACACACTCATACAGGCACAAACACTCACACAGACACACACTCACACACACACACTCACACAGACACACACTCACACACACACACTCACACATTCACACACTCAAACAGACACAGACACACACACACACTCACACTCACACAGAAACACACTCACACACACACACACACTCACACAGACACACACACACACAGACACACACACACAATCACACTCACACAGACACACACTCACACAGACACACACTCTCACACACTCACACAGACACACACTCACACAGACACACACTCACACAGACACACACTCACACACACACTCACACAGACACACTCACACAGACACACACTCTCACACACTCACACAGACACACACTCACACAGACACACACTCACACTCACACAGACACACTCACACACACACTAACACAGACACACACTCACAGACACACGCTCACACAGACACCCACTCACACACACACTAACACACACACACTCACACAGACACCTCACACAGTCACACACTCAGACGCACACACACACAAACACTCACACATATACACTCACACAGACACCTCACACATTCACACACTCGCACACACACACAAACTCGCATACACTCACACACACACACTCACACGGACACACACTCTCACAGACACACCGACAGACTCACACAGACACCATCACACAGACACACACTCACAAACACACTCACACAGACACACACACACACTCACACTAACACAGACACACACTCACAGACACACACACACACACTCACACAGACACACACTCACACACACACTCACACAGACACACACACACTCACACTAACACAGACACACACTCACAGACACACACTCACACAGACACACACTCTCACACACTCACACAGACACACACTCATACAGGCACAAACACTCACACAGACACACACTCACACACACACACTCACACAGACACACACTCACACACACACACTCACACATTCACACACTCAAACAGACACAGACACACACACACACTCACACTCACACAGAAACACACTCACATACACACACACTCACACAGACACACACACACAGACACACACAATCACACTCACACAGACACACACTCACACAGACACACACTCTCACACACTCACACAGACACACACTCATACAGACACACACTCACACACACACTCACACAGACACACTCACACACACACTAACACAGACACACACTCACAGACACACGCTCACACAGACACACTCTCACACACACACTAACACACACACACTCACACAGTCACCTCACACAGTCACACACTCAGACACACACACACACACAAACACTCACACATATACACTCACACAGACACCTCACACATTCACACACTCGCACACACACACAAACTCGCACACACTCACACACACACACACTCACACGGACACACACTCTCACAGACACACCCACAGACACACACAGACAACATCACACAGACACACACTCACAAACACACACAGACACACACACACTCACACTAACACAGACACACACTCACAGACACACACTCACACAGACATACACTCACACAGACACACCCACACACACACTCACACATACACAATCACAGAGGCACACTCACGCAGTCACACAGACACACACTCACACACACTCACACAGACCCACATTCACACAGACACACTCATGCACCCTCAAAATCACACAGACGCACACTCTCACAGACACACTCACACACAGACACTCACACACACTCACACAAACACATTCTCACACACACACACTCACACAGACACACACTCACACAAACACTCACACACACACACATATACACATACACACACACTCATACACACATACACACACAGACATACACTCACACAGACACACCCACCCACACACTCACACATACACAATCACAGAGGCACACTCACACAGTCACACAAACACACACTCACACACTCACAGACACACACACATTCACACAGACACACACTCACACACACACTCACAGAGACACACTCACACACACTCACACTAACACAGACACACACTCACAGACACACACTCACACAGACACACACTCACACACACACACACACACACACTCACACAGTCACACACTCAAACAGACATACACACAAACACAGACACACACTCACACAGACACAAACTCACACACACACTCACACATACACACTCACACAGACACCTCACACATTCACACACTCGCACACACACACTCACACACACTCACGCACAGACAGACACACACTCACACGGACACACCCACAGACACACACAGACAGCATCACACACCCTCACACTCACACAGACGCACACTCACACACACACACTCACACACACACACACACACACACTCACACACACACACACACACACACACTCACACGGACACACACTCACACAGACACACACTCACACAGACACACACTCACACACACACTCATACACACACACTCACACAGACAAACACTCACACAGGCACACACACACTCACATTCACACAGACACACACTCACACAGACACACACTCACACACACTCACACAGCGACACACTTACACAGACACACACTCACACAGACACACACTCACACACACACACACAGACACACACACATACACACTCACACAGACACACTGAAACACTCACACAGTCAGCCACACACACACACTCACATAGACACACTCACAAAGTCACACACTCACACACACACACACTCACACAGACACACACACACACAGACACACACACACAATCACACTCACACAGACACACACTCACACAGACACACACTCTCACACACTCACACAGACACACACTCACACAGACACACACTCACACAGACACACACTCACACACACACTCACACAGACACACTCACACAGACACACACTCTCACACACTCACACAGACACACACTCACACAGACACACACTCACACTCACACAGACACACTCACACACACACTAACACAGACACACACTCACAGACACACGCTCACACAGACACACACTCACACACACACTAACACACACACACTCACACAGACACCTCACACAGTCACACACTCAGACGCACACACACACAAACACTCACACATATACACTCACACAGACACCTCACACATTCACACACTCGCACACACACACAAACTCGCATACACTCACACACACACACTCACACGGACACACACTCTCACAGACACACCGACAGACTCACACAGACACCATCACACAGACACACACTCACAAACACACTCACACAGACACACACACACACTCACACTAACACAGACACACACTCACAGACACACACACACACACTCACACAGACACACACTCACACACACACTCACACAGACACACACACACTCACACTAACACAGACACACACTCACAGACACACACTCACACAGACACACACTCTCACACACTCACACAGACACACACTCATACAGGCACAAACACTCACACAGACACACACTCACACACACACACTCACACAGACACACACTCACACACACACACTCACACATTCACACACTCAAACAGACACAGACACACACACACACTCACACTCACACAGAAACACACTCACATACACACACACTCACACAGACACACACACACACAGACACACACAATCACACTCACACAGACACACACTCACACAGACACACACTCTCACACACTCACACAGACACACACTCATACAGACACACACTCACACACACACTCACACAGACACACTCACACACACACTAACACAGACACACACTCACAGACACACGCTCACACAGACACACTCTCACACACACACTAACACACACACACTCACACAGTCACCTCACACAGTCACACACTCAGACACACACACACACACAAACACTCACACATATACACTCACACAGACACCTCACACATTCACACACTCGCACACACACACAAACTCGCACACACTCACACACACACACACTCACACGGACACACACTCTCACAGACACACCCACAGACACACACAGACAACATCACACAGACACACACTCACAAACACACACAGACACACACACACTCACACTAACACAGACACACACTCACAGACACACACTCACACAGACATACACTCACACAGACACACCCACACACACACTCACACATACACAATCACAGAGGCACACTCACGCAGTCACACAGACACACACTCACACACACTCACACAGACCCACATTCACACAGACACACTCATGCACCCTCAAAATCACACAGACGCACACTCTCACAGACACACTCACACACAGACACTCACACACACTCACACAAACACATTCTCACACACACACACTCACACAGACACACACTCACACAAACACTCACACACACACACACATATACACATACACACACACTCATACACACATACACACACAGACATACACTCACACAGACACACCCACCCACACACTCACACATACACAATCACAGAGGCACACTCACACAGTCACACAAACACACACTCACACACTCACAGACACACACACACACTCACACAGACACACACTCACACACACACTCACACAGACACACACACACTCACACTAACACAGACACACACTCACAGACACACACTCACACAGACACACACTCACACACACACACACACACACATACTCACACAGTCACACACTCAGACAAACACACACACACACTCACAGACACACACACACACTAACACACACACACACACACACTCACACATACACACTCACACAGACACCTCACACATTCACACACTCGCACACACACACTCACACACACTCACGCACAGACAGACACACACTCACACGGACACACCCACAGACACACACAGACAGCATCACACACCCTCACACTCACACAGACGCACACTCACACACACACACTCACACACACTCACACACACACACTCACACACACACACTCACACACACACACACACACACACACTCACACGGACACACACTCACACAGACACACACTCACACAGACACACACTCACACACATACTCATACACACACACTCACACAGACAAACACTCACACAGGCACACACACACTCACATTCACACAGACACACACTCACACAGACACACACTCACACACACTCACACAGCGACACACTTACACAGACACACACTCACACAGACACACACTCACACACACACACACAGACACACACACATACACACTCACACAGACACACTGAAACACTCACACAGTCAGCCACACACACACACTCACATAGACACACTCACAAAGTCACACACTCACACACACACACACTCACACAGACACACACTCAGACACACACACACACACTCAGACACACACACACTCACACAGACACACACTCAGACACATACACACACTCAGACACACACACTCACACAGACACACTCACACACTGACACTTCCACAGACACACTCACACACAGACACTTACACAGACACTTTCTCTCCCACATACACTCACATACACACACTCAGACAGACACACACTCACTCACACACACTCACTAATACACACACACACTCACAGACACACTCACACAGACACACACAGACACACACTCACACACACACACACTCACACTCACACAGACACACTTACACACACTCACTCACATAGACACAAACTCACACAGACACACACTCACACAGACCCACACACACACACTCACACAGACACACACACAGTCACACACTTTCAGACACATAGACTCACAGACACACACTCACACGCACAAACACAGACACACTCACACAGACACACACTCACACACACACTCACACACACGCTCATACACACATACACACACAGACACACTCACACAGTCACACACTCATACACACACACTCACAGACACACTCACACCGACACACACTCATACAGACACACACACTCACACAGACACACACTCACACACATACACTCACACATTCACACACTGAAACAGCAACAGACACACACACACTCACACAGACACACACTCACACAGACACACACTCACACAGACACACACTCACACAGACACACACACAATCACACTCACACAGGCACACACTCACACAGACACACACTCACACAGACACACTCACACACACTCACACTAACACAGACACACACTCACAGACACACGTTCACACAGACACACATTCACACACACACTAACACACACACACTCACACAGACACCTCACACAGTCACACACTCAGACACACACACACACAAACACTCACACATATACACTCACCCAGACACCTCACACATTCACACACTCACACAGACACACACACACACACTCACACTAACACAGACACACACTCACACAGACACACCCACAGACACTCAGACAGACACCATCACACAGACACACACTCACACAGACGCACACTCACACAGATGCACACTCACACAGTCACTCACACAGACACACTCACAGACACACTCACACTCACACACTCACCCAGACGCACACTCACACAGACGCAAACTCACACAGTCACTCACACAGACAAACACTCACACAGACACACCCACAGACACTCACACAGACACCATCACACAGACACACACTCACACAGACGCACACTCACACAGACGCACACTCACACACTCACTCACACAGACACACACACACAAACACTCACACACATACACTCATATCACATACACACAGAGACACACTCACACAGTCACACACTCACACACTCAGAGACACACACACACACACACACTCACACAAACACAGACACATTCACACACACTCTCACTCACACAGACACACACTCACACAGACACACTCACACAGACATACACACACATACACACACACACTCACACAGACACACTCACACAGTCACACTCTTTCAGGCACATAGACTCACACACACACACACACTCACACAGACACACACTCACACACACACTCACAGACCCACACACAAGCACACACACACACAGACACAATCACACAGACACACACTCACACACACACTCACACACACACACTCATACATACAAACATACACACACAGACACACTCACACATTCACACACTCATACAGGCACACTCGCAGACACACTCACACAGACACACACACAGACACACACTCACACAGACACACTCACACAGTCACACACTCAAAGTGGCACACTCACACACACACATAGACACACACTCACACAGACGCACACTCACACAGACATACACTCACACTGACACACACACTCACACATACACAATCACACAAGCACACTCACACAGTCACACAGACACACACTCACACACACTCACACAGACCCACATTCACACAGACACACTCACACACCCTCAAAATCATACAGACGCACACTCTCACAGACACACTCACACACAGACACTCACACAGACACAATCACACACAATCACACAAACACATTCTCACACACACACACTCACACAGACACACACTCACACAAACACTCACACGCACACACATATACACATACACACACACTCATACACACATACACACACAGACACACTCACACAAACACACACTCACACACTCACAGACACACACACACACTCACACAGACACACACATACACTCACACTAACACAGACACACACTCACAGACACACACTCACACAGACACACACTCACACACACACACACACACACACATACTCACACAGTCACACACTCAGACAAACACACACACACACACACTCACAGACACACACACTCACACCAACACAGACACACACACACACGCTCACACATACACACTCACACAGACACCTCACACATTCACACACTCACACTCACACACACTCACACACACACTCAGACAGACACACACTCACACGGACACACCCACAGACACTCACACAGACACCATCACACACCCTCACACTCACACAGACGCACACTCACACACACACACTCACACACACACTCACACAGACACACACTCACACATACACACACTCTCACACATGCTCATACACACTCAGACACACACACTCACACAGACAAACACTCACACAGACACACTCACAGACACTCACACTCACACAGACACACACTCACACAGACACACACTCACACAGACACTCACTCACACACACTCACACAGGCACACACTCACACAGACACACTCACACTCACACAGAGACACACTCACACAGACACACACACACACACTCACACAGAGACACAGTTACACAGACACACACTCACACACACTCACACTCACACAGAGACACACTCACACAGACACACACTCACACACACTCACACTCACACAGAGACACTCTCACACAGACACACACTCACACACACTCACACAGAGACACACTTACACAGACACACACTCACACAGACACACACACACACACACAGACACACACACATACACACTCACACAGACACACTGAAACACTCACACAGTCAGACACTCACACACACTCACATAGACACACTCACAAAGTCACACACTCAAACACACACTCACACACTCACACACACACTCACACAGACACACACTCAGACACACACACATACTCAGACACACACACACTCACACAGACACACACACACAGGCACTCACACAGACACCATCACACACCCTCACTCTCACACAGACGCACACTCACACAGATACACACTCACACACACTCACACACACACAGTCACACACTCAGACACACACACACACTCACACACACACACACACTCACACACACACACACTCACACAGACACACACACAGACACTCACACAGACACCATCACACACCCTCACACTCACACAGATGCACACTCACACAGATACACTCACACACTGACCCTTCCACAGACACACTCACACACAGACACACTCTCTCACACATACACTCACATACAAACACTCAGACAGACACACACTCACTCACACACACTCACTAATACACACACACACTCACACGGACACACTCACACAGACACTCACACACACACACTCACACTCACACAGACACACTCACACACACTCGCACTCACACAGACACAAACTCACACAGACACACACTCACACAGACACACTCACACAGACCCACACATACACACTCACACAGACACACACACAGTCACACACTTTCAGGCACTTAGACTCACAGACACACACTCACACGCACACACACACACACACACTCACACAGACACACACTCACACACGCACACACTCACAGACACACACACAAGCACACACACACAGGCACACTCACACACGCACACACTCACACACACACTCACACACACACACTCATACACACATACACACACAGACACACTCACACAGTCACACACTCATACACACACACACACAGACACACTCACACAGACACACACTCACACAGACACACTCACACAGTCACACACTCACACAGACACACACTCACACAGACATACACTCACACAGACACACTCACTCAGTCACACACTCACACAGACACACACACAGTCACACACTTTCAGACACATAGACTCACAGACACACACTCACATGCACACACACAGACACACTCACACAGACACACACTCACACACGCACACACTCACAGACACACACACAAGCACACACACACAGACACACTCACACAGACACACACTCACACACACACTCACACACACACACACATACTCAAACAGACACACACACACACTCACACAGACACACACTCACACAGACACACACTCACACACATACACTCACACAGACACACACACACTCACACAGACACACAGACACACCCACACTCACACAGACACACATACACACTCACACACACTCACTCACACAGACACACACACGCACACTCACACAGACACACACACTCACACACACACACACACACACACACACTCACACACACACACTCATACACACACACTCACACAGTCACACACTCAAACAGACACACACACACTCACACAGGCACACACTCACACACACACACACACACTCATACAGACACACACTCACACAGACACACACACACTCACACTCACACAGACACATACTCACACAGACACACACTCTCACACACTCACACAGACACACACTCATACAGACACACACACTCACACAGACACACACACACACGCACACTCGCACAGACACACACTCACACAGACACACCCATAGACACTCACACAGACACCATCACACACCCTCGCACTCACACAGACGCACACTCACACAGATACACTCACTCACAGTCACTCACACAGACACACACTCACACAAACATACACTCACGCAGACACACACACACATAGACACACACTCTCACGCACTCACACAGACACACACTCATGCTGACACATACTCACACAGCCACACGCTCACACACACACACTCACACAGACACACACTCACACACACACACTCACACAGTCACACACTCAAACAGACACACACACACACACACACACTCACACTCACACTCACACAGACACACACACACACACACTCACACAGACACACACTCACACAGATACACACTCTCACACACTCACACAGACACACACTCACACAGACACACACTCACACAGACACACACTCATACAGACACACACTCACACAGACACGCACTCACACACACACATTCACTCAGACACACATTAACAAACACACAGACGCGCCTGTCCATGTCCGCCACCGCCAAAGATTCTCCCCAGTGCTTTTGTTTATTTTCCCCAAGGATTACTAATAAAGTGGGTGTTATGTTAGGGTCTTATTTTTAGTAGAGGTAAAGTTCAAAAGACATAGTGCTCCAATGTATATTTGCATTCAAACAGGAAAATATATATAAAGGGAGAGAAGGCTGTTAGTAAAGGAGGAAGGATTTTTAGATCTAAAGCCTCCAGCCTGTAAGCCTCAAGCCCCTGTCTGCAAGGACCCAGAGCTGAAAGGAACGCATTTTGAATCTGTGCCTGTCAGGGGGCTGTTAAAATCTACATTTTTTACTGTTGCCTCAATGGGGATGTAACTAGGAGTCAGATTAATTAGGGGATTTTTGAAGTTATTAACTAGTAAGTAAGTAGAAATATGTAAGTGCTTGCAAGCTTTCTTGTATTAATAAATATTTAATAAGTTTTATAAAAATCCCCTAGAAACACAGTGTTCTTTCAAAGCCTGCATCTCAAAACATACCAATTGCAAAATAGGATATGACAGTGGTTTCACGTTTCCCTCTGGGATTTCAGGAGGACAGTCCTTACCATCGACTGTGTCATAATATTGTCATGTAGGAGGTCTGTCTCTCTAATTATCATGAAGGAAGGCACTCACTGTGTTTATCATGTAGGAGGTCTGTCACTCTATTTATCATGTGGGAGGGCTCTCACTCTATTTTGCATGTAGGAGGTCTCTCACTGTATTTACTATGTAGGAGGTCTCTCACCGTGTTTACCATGTAAGAGACCGGCACTCTATTTATTATGTAGGAGGTCTCTCACTATATTTATCATGTAGGAGGTCTCGCACTGTGTTTATCATGTAGAAGGTCTCTCAACCTATTTATCATGTAAGAGGTCTGTCACTGCAATTTACCATGTTGGAGGTCTGTCACTCTACTTAACATGTAGGAGGTCTCTGAATGTATTTACCATGTAGGAGGTCTGTCACTGTATATATCATGTAGGAGGGCTCTCACTGTATTTACCATGTAGGAGGGCACTCACTGTGCTTATCATGTAGGGGGGCTCTCACTCTATTTACCATGTTGGAGGGCTCTCACTGTATTTACCACGTAGGAGGTCTGTCACTCTATTTATCATGTAGGAGTTCTCTCACTGTATTTATCATGTAGGAGGTCTGTCACTATATTTATTATGTAGGAGGACTGTCACTCTATTTATCATGTAGGAGGTCTCTCACTGTATTTACCATGTAGGCGGTCTCTCACTCTATTTACCATGTAGGAGGTCTCTCACTGTATTTACCATGTAGCAGGTCTGTCACTCGATTTATTATGTACGAGGGCACTAATTGCATTTACCATGTAGGAGGTCTCTCACTGTATTTACCATGTAGGAGGTCTCTGACTGTATTTATCAGGTAGGTGGTCTGTCACGCTATTTATTATGTAGGAGGGGTCTCACTGTATTTATCATGTAGGAGGTCTGTCACTCTATTTATCATGTAGGAGGTCTCTCACTGTATTTATCATATAGGAGGTCTCTCACTGTATTTATTATGTAGGAGGTCTCTCACCGTGTTTACCATGTAGAAGGTCTCTCAACCTATTTATCATGTAAGAGGTCAGTCACTGTATTTACCATGTTGGAGGTCTGTCACTCTACTTAACATGTAGGAGGTCTCTCACTGTATTTACCATGTAGGAGGTCTCTGACTGTATTTACCATGTAGGAGGTCTGTCACTGTATTTTTTATGTAGGAGGTCTGTCACTCTATTTATCATGTAGGAGGTCTCTCACTGTATTTACCATGTAGGCGGTCTCTCACTCTATTTACCATGCAGGAGGTCTCTCACTGTATTTATCATGTAGGAGGTATGTCACTCTATTTATTATGTAGGAGGGCACTCACTGTATTTACCATGTAGGAGGTCTGTCACACTATTTATTTTGTAGGAGGTCTCTCACTCTATTTACCATGTAGGAGCTCTGTCACTTTATTTATTATGTAGGCAGGCTCTCACTGCGTTTATCATGTAGGAGGTCTCTCACTCTATTTATTATGTAGGAGGGCTCTCACTGCGTTTATCATGTAGGAGGTCTCTCACTGTATTTACCATGTTGGAGGGCTCTCACTGTATTTACCATTTAGGAGGTCTGTCACTCTATTTATAATGTAGGAGTTCTCTCACTGTATGTATCATGTACGAGGTCTCACACTTTATTTACCATGTAGGAGGTCTGTCACTGCATTTCCCATGTCGGAGGTCTCTCACTGTATTTATCAGGTAGGAGGTCTGTCACTCTATTTACCATGTAGGAGGGTTCTGACTGTGTTTACCATGTAGGAGGTCAGTCTCTCTATTTATGCTATAGGAGGTCTGTCACTGTGTTTATCATGTAGGAGGTCTGTCACTCTGTTTATTATGTAGGAGTTCTCTCACTCTATTTATCATGTAGGTGGACTATCACTCTATTTACCATGTAGGATGTCTGTCATTCTATTTAATATGCAGGAGGGCACTCATTGTGTTTATCACGTAGGAGGTCTGACAAAGTATTTACCATGTAGGAGGTCTCTCACTGTATTTACCATGTAGGCGGTCTCTCACTCTATTTATCATGTAGGTGGACTATCACTCTATTTACCATGTAGGAGGTCTGTCTCCCTATTTATTATGTAGGAGGGCACTCACTGTGTTTATCATGTAGGAGGTCTTTCACTGTATTTACCATGTAAGCGGTCTCTCAGACTATTTATCATGTGGGAGGTCTGTCACTGTATTTATCATGTTGGAGGTCTGTCACTCTATTTATCATGTAGGAGGTCTCTCACTGTATTTATCAAGTAGGAGGTGTGTCACTCTATTTATTATGTAGGAGGGCACTCACTGTATTTACCATGAAGGAGGTCTGTCACTCTATTTATTATGTACGAGGTCTCTCACTGTATTTATCATGCAGGAGGTCTGTCACTCTATTTACCATGTAGGAGGTCTCTGTCTGTGTTTACCATGTAGGAGATCTGTCTCTCCATTTATCATGCAGGAGGGCTCTAACTCTATTTATCCTGTAGGAGGTCTGTCACTGTGTTTATCATGTAGGAGTTCTGTCACTCTGTTTATTATGTAGGAGTTCTGTCACTCTATTTATCATGTAGGTGGGCTATCACAATATTTACCATGTAGGAGGTCTGTCACTCTATTTAATATGCAGGAGGGCACTCATTGTGTTTATCACGTAGGAGGTCTGTCAAAGTAGTTACCATGTAGGAGGTCTCTCACTGTATTTACCATGTAGGCGGTCTCTACTCTATTTATCATGCAGGTGGACTATCACTCTATTTACCATGTAGGAGGTCTGTCTCTCTATTTATTATGTAGGAGTGCACTCACTGTGTTTATCATGTAGGCAGTCTTTCTCTCTGTTTATTATGTAGGAGGCCTTTCACTGTATTTACCATGTAGGCAGTCTGTCACTTTATTTATCATGTGGGAGGTCTGTCACTGTATTTATCATGTAGGAGGTCTGTCACTCTATTTATCATGTAGGAGGGCACTCACTGTGTTCATCATGTAGGAGGTCTGTCACTCTATTTTTCAGGTAGGAGGTCTCTCACTGTATTTATCATGTAGGAGGTCTGTCACTCTATTTATTATGTAGGAGAGCCCTCACTGTATTCACCATGTATTAGGTCGCTCACTGTATTTACCATGTAGGAGGTCTCTCACTCTATTTATCATGTAGAAGGTCTGTCCCTCTATTTATCATGTAGGAGGGCTCTCACTGTATTTATCATGTAGGTTGTCTCTCACTCTATTTACCATGTAGGAGGTCTGTCACTCTATTTATTATGCAGGAGAGCACTCATTGTGTTTATCACGTAGGAGGTCTGTCACTGTGTTTATCATGTAGGAGGTCTCTCACTGTACTTATCATGTAGGAGGTCTGTCACTCTATTTATCATGTAGGAGGGCACTCACTGTGATTATCATGTAGGAGGTCTGTTACTCTATTTATCAGGTAGGAGGTCTCTCACTGTATTTATCATGTAGGTGGTCTGTCACTCTATTTATTATGTAGGAGGACCCTCACTGTATTCACCATGTAGGAGGTCTCTCACTGTATTTACCATGTAGACGGTCTCTCACTCTATTTATCATGTAGGAGGACCCTCACTGTATTCACCATGTAGGAGGTCTCTCACTGTATTTACCATGTAGACGGTCTCTCACTCTATTTATCATGTAGGAGGGCTCTCACTGTATTTATCATGTAGGTGGTCTCTCACTCTATTTAGCATGTAGGAGGTCTGTCACTCTATTTATTATGCAGGAGAGCACTCATTGTATTTATCACGTAGGTGGTCTGTCACTGTGTTTATCATGTAGGAGGTCTGTCACTGTATTTTCCATGTAGGCGGTCTCTCACTCTATTTATCATGTAGGTGGTCTCTCACTGTGTTTATCATGTAGGAGGTCTGTCACTCTGTTTATTATGTAGGAGTTCTCTCACTCTATTTATCATGTAGGTGGACTATCACTCTATTTACCATGTAGGATGTCTGTCATTCTATTTAATATGCAGGAGGGCACTCATTGTGTTTATCACGTAGGAGGTCTGACAAAGTATTTACCACGTAGGAGGTCTCTCACTGTATTTACCATGTAGGCGGTCTCTCACTCTATTTATCATGTAGGTGGACTATCACTCTATTTACCATGTAGGAGGTCTGTCTCCCTATTTATTATGTAGAAGGGCACTCACTGTGTTTATCATGTAGGAGGTCTTTCACTGTATTTACCATGTAAGCGGTCTCTCAGACTATTTATCATGTAGGAGGTCTGTCACTGTATTTATCATGTTGGAGGTCTGTCACTCTATTTATCATGTAGGAGGTCTCTCACTGTATTTATCAAGTAGGAGGTGTGTCACTCTATTTATTATGTAGGAGGGCACTCACTGTATTTACCATGAAGGAGGTCTGTCACTCTATTTATTATGTATGAGGTCTCTCACTGTATTTATCATGCAGGAGGTCTGTCACTCTATTTACCATGTAGGAGGTCTCTGTCTGTGTTTACCATGTAGGAGATCTGTCTCTCCATTTATCATGCAGGAGGGCTCTAACTCTATTTATCCTGTAGGAGGTCTGTCACTGTGTTTATCATGTAGGAGTTCTGTCACTCTGTTTATTATGTAGGAGTTCTGTCACTCTATTTATCATGTAGGTGGGCTATCACAATATTTACCATGTAGGAGGTCTGTCACTCTATTTAATATGCAGGAGGGCACTCATTGTGTTTATCACGTAGGAGGTCTGTCAAAGTAGTTACCATGTAGGAGGTCTCTCACTGTATTTACCATGTAGGCGGTCTCTACTCTATTTATCATGTAGGTGGACTATCACTCTATTTACCATGTAGGAGGTCTGTCTCTCTATTTATTATGTAGGAGGGCACTCACTGTGTTTATCATGTAGGCAGACTTTCTCTCTGTTTATTATGTAGGAGGCCTTTCACTGTATTTACCATGTAGGCAGTCTGTCACTTTATTTATCATGTGGGAGGTCTGTCACTGTATTTATCATGTAGGAGGTCTGTCACTCTATTTATCATGTAGGAGGGCACTCACTGTGTTCATCATGTAGGAGGTCTGTCACTCTATTTTTCAGGTAGGAGGTCTCTCACTGTATTTATCATGTAGGAGGTCTGTCACTCTATTTATTATGTAGGAGAGCCCTCACTGTATTCACCATGTATTAGGTCGCTCACTGTATTTACCATGTAGGAGGTCTCTCACTCTATTTATCATGTAGAAGGTCTGTCCCTCTATTTATCATGTAGGAGGTCTGTCACTCTATTTAATATGCAGGAGGGCACTCACTGTGTTTATCATGTAGGCAGGCTTTCTCTCTGTTTATGATGTAGGAGGCCTTTCACTGTATTTACCATGTAGGCAGTCTGTCACTTTATTTATCATGTGGGAGGTCTGTCACTGTATTTATCATGTAGGAGGTCTGTCACTCTATTTATCATGTAGGAGGGCACTCACTGTGATTATCATGTAGGAGGTCTGTTACTCTATTTATCAGGTAGGAGGTCTCTCACTGTATTTATCATGTAGGTGGTCTGTCACTCTATTTATTATGTAGGAGGACCCTCACTGTATTCACCATGTAGGAGGTCTCTCACTGTATTTACCATGTAGACGGTCTCTCACTCTATTTATCATGTAGGAGGACCCTCACTGTATTCACCATGTAGGAGGTCTCTCACTGTATTTACCATGTAGACGGTCTCTCACTCTATTTAGCATGTAGGAGGTCTGTCACTCTATTTATTATGCAGGAGAGCACTCATTGTGTTTATCACGTAGGAGGTCTGTCACTGTGTTTATCATGTAGGAGGTCTCTCACTGTACTTATCATGTAGGAGGTCTGTCACTCTATTTATCATGTAGGAGGGCACTCACTGTGATTATCATGTAGGAGGTCTGTTACTCTATTTATCAGGTAGGAGGTCTCTCACTGTATTTATCATGTAGGTGGTCTGTCACTCTATTTATTATGTAGGAGGACCCTCACTGTATTCACCATGTAGGAGGTCTCTCACTGTATTTACCATGTAGACGGTCTCTCACTCTATTTATCATGTAGGAGGACCCTCACTGTATTCACCATGTAGGAGGTCTCTCACTGTATTTACCATGTAGACGGTCTCTCACTCTATTTATCATGTAGGAGGGCTCTCACTGTATTTATCATGTAGGTGGTCTCTCACTCTATTTAGCATGTAGGAGGTCTGTCACTCTATTTATTATGCAGGAGAGCACTCATTGTATTTATCACGTAGGTGGTCTGTCACTGTGTTTATCATGTAGGAGGTCTGTCACTGTATTTTCCATGTAGGCGGTCTCTCACTCTATTTATCATGTAGGTGGACTATCACTCTATTTACCATGTAGGAGGTCTGTCTCCCTATTTATTATGTAGGAGGGCACTCACTGTGTTTATCATGTAGGAGGTCTTTCACTGTATTTACCATGTAAGCGGTCTCTCAGACTATTTATCATGTAGGAGGTCTGTCACTGTATTTATCATGTTGGAGGTCTGTCACTCTATTTATCATGTAGGAGGTCTCTCACTGTATTTATCAAGTAGGAGGTGTGTCACTCTATTTATTATGTAGGAGGGCACTCACTGTATTTACCATGAAGGAGGTCTGTCACTCTATTTATTATGTACGAGGTCTCTCACTGTATTTATCATGCAGGAGGTCTGTCACTCTATTTACCATGTAGGAGGTCTCTGTCTGTGTTTACCATGTAGGAGATCTGTCTCTCCATTTATCATGCAGGAGGGCTCTAACTCTATTTATCCTGTAGGAGGTCTGTCACTGTGTTTATCATGTAGGAGTTCTGTCACTCTGTTTATTATGTAGGAGTTCTGTCACTCTATTTATCATGTAGGTGGGCTATCACAATATTTACCATGTAGGAGGTCTGTCACTCTATTTAATATGCAGGAGGGCACTCATTGTGTTTATCACGTAGGAGGTCTGTCAAAGTAGTTACCATGTAGGAGGTCTCTCACTGTATTTACCATGTAGGCGGTCTCTACTCTATTTATCATGCAGGTGGACTATCACTCTATTTACCATGTAGGAGGTCTGTCTCTCTATTTATTATGTAGGAGTGCACTCACTGTGTTTATCATGTAGGCAGTCTTTCTCTCTGTTTATTATGTAGGAGGCCTTTCACTGTATTTACCATGTAGGCAGTCTGTCACTTTATTTATCATGTGGGAGGTCTGTCACTGTATTTATCATGTAGGAGGTCTGTCACTCTATTTATCATGTAGGAGGGCACTCACTGTGTTCATCATGTAGGAGGTCTGTCACTCTATTTTTCAGGTAGGAGGTCTCTCACTGTATTTATCATGTAGGAGGTCTGTCACTCTATTTATTATGTAGGAGAGCCCTCACTGTATTCACCATGTATTAGGTCGCTCACTGTATTTACCATGTAGGAGGTCTCTCACTCTATTTATCATGTAGAAGGTCTGTCCCTCTATTTATCATGTAGGAGGGCTCTCACTGTATTTATCATGTAGGTTGTCTCTCACTCTATTTACCATGTAGGAGGTCTGTCACTCTATTTATTATGCAGGAGAGCACTCATTGTGTTTATCACGTAGGAGGTCTGTCACTGTGTTTATCATGTAGGAGGTCTCTCACTGTACTTATCATGTAGGAGGTCTGTCACTCTATTTATCATGTAGGAGGGCACTCACTGTGATTATCATGTAGGAGGTCTGTTACTCTATTTATCAGGTAGGAGGTCTCTCACTGTATTTATCATGTAGGTGGTCTGTCACTCTATTTATTATGTAGGAGGACCCTCACTGTATTCACCATGTAGGAGGTCTCTCACTGTATTTACCATGTAGACGGTCTCTCACTCTATTTATCATGTAGGAGGACCCTCACTGTATTCACCATGTAGGAGGTCTCTCACTGTATTTACCATGTAGACGGTCTCTCACTCTATTTATCATGTAGGAGGGCTCTCACTGTATTTATCATGTAGGTGGTCTCTCACTCTATTTAGCATGTAGGAGGTCTGTCACTCTATTTATTATGCAGGAGAGCACTCATTGTATTTATCACGTAGGTGGTCTGTCACTGTGTTTATCATGTAGGAGGTCTGTCACTGTATTTTCCATGTAGGCGGTCTCTCACTCTATTTATCATGTAGGTGGTCTCTCACTGTGTTTATCATGTAGGAGGTCTGTCACTCTGTTTATTATGTAGGAGTTCTCTCACTCTATTTATCATGTAGGTGGACTATCACTCTATTTACCATGTAGGATGTCTGTCATTCTATTTAATATGCAGGAGGGCACTCATTGTGTTTATCACGTAGGAGGTCTGACAAAGTATTTACCACGTAGGAGGTCTCTCACTGTATTTACCATGTAGGCGGTCTCTCACTCTATTTATCATGTAGGTGGACTATCACTCTATTTACCATGTAGGAGGTCTGTCTCCCTATTTATTATGTAGAAGGGCACTCACTGTGTTTATCATGTAGGAGGTCTTTCACTGTATTTACCATGTAAGCGGTCTCTCAGACTATTTATCATGTAGGAGGTCTGTCACTGTATTTATCATGTTGGAGGTCTGTCACTCTATTTATCATGTAGGAGGTCTCTCACTGTATTTATCAAGTAGGAGGTGTGTCACTCTATTTATTATGTAGGAGGGCACTCACTGTATTTACCATGAAGGAGGTCTGTCACTCTATTTATTATGTATGAGGTCTCTCACTGTATTTATCATGCAGGAGGTCTGTCACTCTATTTACCATGTAGGAGGTCTCTGTCTGTGTTTACCATGTAGGAGATCTGTCTCTCCATTTATCATGCAGGAGGGCTCTAACTCTATTTATCCTGTAGGAGGTCTGTCACTGTGTTTATCATGTAGGAGTTCTGTCACTCTGTTTATTATGTAGGAGTTCTGTCACTCTATTTATCATGTAGGTGGGCTATCACAATATTTACCATGTAGGAGGTCTGTCACTCTATTTAATATGCAGGAGGGCACTCATTGTGTTTATCACGTAGGAGGTCTGTCAAAGTAGTTACCATGTAGGAGGTCTCTCACTGTATTTACCATGTAGGCGGTCTCTACTCTATTTATCATGTAGGTGGACTATCACTCTATTTACCATGTAGGAGGTCTGTCTCTCTATTTATTATGTAGGAGGGCACTCACTGTGTTTATCATGTAGGCAGACTTTCTCTCTGTTTATTATGTAGGAGGCCTTTCACTGTATTTACCATGTAGGCAGTCTGTCACTTTATTTATCATGTGGGAGGTCTGTCACTGTATTTATCATGTAGGAGGTCTGTCACTCTATTTATCATGTAGGAGGGCACTCACTGTGTTCATCATGTAGGAGGTCTGTCACTCTATTTTTCAGGTAGGAGGTCTCTCACTGTATTTATCATGTAGGAGGTCTGTCACTCTATTTATTATGTAGGAGAGCCCTCACTGTATTCACCATGTATTAGGTCGCTCACTGTATTTACCATGTAGGAGGTCTCTCACTCTATTTATCATGTAGAAGGTCTGTCCCTCTATTTATCATGTAGGAGGTCTGTCACTCTATTTAATATGCAGGAGGGCACTCACTGTGTTTATCATGTAGGCAGGCTTTCTCTCTGTTTATGATGTAGGAGGCCTTTCACTGTATTTACCATGTAGGCAGTCTGTCACTTTATTTATCATGTGGGAGGTCTGTCACTGTATTTATCATGTAGGAGGTCTGTCACTCTATTTATCATGTAGGAGGGCACTCACTGTGATTATCATGTAGGAGGTCTGTTACTCTATTTATCAGGTAGGAGGTCTCTCACTGTATTTATCATGTAGGTGGTCTGTCACTCTATTTATTATGTAGGAGGACCCTCACTGTATTCACCATGTAGGAGGTCTCTCACTGTATTTACCATGTAGACGGTCTCTCACTCTATTTATCATGTAGGAGGACCCTCACTGTATTCACCATGTAGGAGGTCTCTCACTGTATTTACCATGTAGACGGTCTCTCACTCTATTTAGCATGTAGGAGGTCTGTCACTCTATTTATTATGCAGGAGAGCACTCATTGTGTTTATCACGTAGGGGGTCTGTCACTGTGTTTATCATGTAGGAGGTCTCTCACTGTACTTATCATGTAGGAGGTCTGTCACTCTATTTATCATGTAGGAGGGCACTCACTGTGATTATCATGTAGGAGGTCTGTTACTCTATTTATCAGGTAGGAGGTCTCTCACTGTATTTATCATGTAGGTGGTCTGTCACTCTATTTATTATGTAGGAGGACCCTCACTGTATTCACCATGTAGGAGGTCTCTCACTGTATTTACCATGTAGACGGTCTCTCACTCTATTTATCATGTAGGAGGACCCTCACTGTATTCACCATGTAGGAGGTCTCTCACTGTATTTACCATGTAGACGGTCTCTCACTCTATTTATCATGTAGGAGGGCTCTCACTGTATTTATCATGTAGGTGGTCTCTCACTCTATTTAGCATGTAGGAGGTCTGTCACTCTATTTATTATGCAGGAGAGCACTCATTGTATTTATCACGTAGGTGGTCTGTCACTGTGTTTATCATGTAGGAGGTCTGTCACTGTATTTTCCATGTAGGCGGTCTCTCACTCTATTTATCATGTAGGTGGACTATCACTCTATTTACCATGTAGGAGGTCTGTCTCCCTATTTATTATGTAGGAGGGCACTCACTGTGTTTATCATGTAGGAGGTCTTTCACTGTATTTACCATGTAAGCGGTCTCTCAGACTATTTATCATGTAGGAGGTCTGTCACTGTATTTATCATGTTGGAGGTCTGTCACTCTATTTATCATGTAGGAGGTCTCTCACTGTATTTATCAAGTAGGAGGTGTGTCACTCTATTTATTATGTAGGAGGGCACTCACTGTATTTACCATGAAGGAGGTCTGTCACTCTATTTATTATGTACGAGGTCTCTCACTGTATTTATCATGCAGGAGGTCTGTCACTCTATTTACCATGTAGGAGGTCTCTGTCTGTGTTTACCATGTAGGAGATCTGTCTCTCCATTTATCATGCAGGAGGGCTCTAACTCTATTTATCCTGTAGGAGGTCTGTCACTGTGTTTATCATGTAGGAGTTCTGTCACTCTGTTTATTATGTAGGAGTTCTGTCACTCTATTTATCATGTAGGTGGGCTATCACAATATTTACCATGTAGGAGGTCTGTCACTCTATTTAATATGCAGGAGGGCACTCATTGTGTTTATCACGTAGGAGGTCTGTCAAAGTAGTTACCATGTAGGAGGTCTCTCACTGTATTTACCATGTAGGCGGTCTCTACTCTATTTATCATGCAGGTGGACTATCACTCTATTTACCATGTAGGAGGTCTGTCTCTCTATTTATTATGTAGGAGTGCACTCACTGTGTTTATCATGTAGGCAGTCTTTCTCTCTGTTTATTATGTAGGAGGCCTTTCACTGTATTTACCATGTAGGCAGTCTGTCACTTTATTTATCATGTGGGAGGTCTGTCACTGTATTTATCATGTAGGAGGTCTGTCACTCTATTTATCATGTAGGAGGGCACTCACTGTGTTCATCATGTAGGAGGTCTGTCACTCTATTTTTCAGGTAGGAGGTCTCTCACTGTATTTATCATGTAGGAGGTCTGTCACTCTATTTATTATGTAGGAGAGCCCTCACTGTATTCACCATGTATTAGGTCGCTCACTGTATTTACCATGTAGGAGGTCTCTCACTCTATTTATCATGTAGAAGGTCTGTCCCTCTATTTATCATGTAGGAGGGCTCTCACTGTATTTATCATGTAGGTTGTCTCTCACTCTATTTACCATGTAGGAGGTCTGTCACTCTATTTATTATGCAGGAGAGCACTCATTGTGTTTATCACGTAGGGGGTCTGTCACTGTGTTTATCATGTAGGAGGTCTCTCACTGTACTTATCATGTAGGAGGTCTGTCACTCTATTTATCATGTAGGAGGGCACTCACTGTGATTATCATGTAGGAGGTCTGTTACTCTATTTATCAGGTAGGAGGTCTCTCACTGTATTTATCATGTAGGTGGTCTGTCACTCTATTTATTATGTAGGAGGACCCTCACTGTATTCACCATGTAGGAGGTCTCTCACTGTATTTACCATGTAGACGGTCTCTCACTCTATTTATCATGTAGGAGGACCCTCACTGTATTCACCATGTAGGAGGTCTCTCACTGTATTTACCATGTAGACGGTCTCTCACTCTATTTATCATGTAGGAGGGCTCTCACTGTATTTATCATGTAGGTGGTCTCTCACTCTATTTAGCATGTAGGAGGTCTGTCACTCTATTTATTATGCAGGAGAGCACTCATTGTATTTATCACGTAGGTGGTCTGTCACTGTGTTTATCATGTAGGAGGTCTGTCACTGTATTTTCCATGTAGGCGGTCTCTCACTCTATTTATCATGTAGGTGGTCTCTCACTGTGTTTATCATGTAGGAGGTCTGTCACTCTGTTTATTATGTAGGAGTTCTCTCACTCTATTTATCATGTAGGTGGACTATCACTCTATTTACCATGTAGGATGTCTGTCATTCTATTTAATATGCAGGAGGGCACTCATTGTGTTTATCACGTAGGAGGTCTGACAAAGTATTTACCACGTAGGAGGTCTCTCACTGTATTTACCATGTAGGCGGTCTCTCACTCTATTTATCATGTAGGTGGACTATCACTCTATTTACCATGTAGGAGGTCTGTCTCCCTATTTATTATGTAGAAGGGCACTCACTGTGTTTATCATGTAGGAGGTCTTTCACTGTATTTACCATGTAAGCGGTCTCTCAGACTATTTATCATGTAGGAGGTCTGTCACTGTATTTATCATGTTGGAGGTCTGTCACTCTATTTATCATGTAGGAGGTCTCTCACTGTATTTATCAAGTAGGAGGTGTGTCACTCTATTTATTATGTAGGAGGGCACTCACTGTATTTACCATGAAGGAGGTCTGTCACTCTATTTATTATGTATGAGGTCTCTCACTGTATTTATCATGCAGGAGGTCTGTCACTCTATTTACCATGTAGGAGGTCTCTGTCTGTGTTTACCATGTAGGAGATCTGTCTCTCCATTTATCATGCAGGAGGGCTCTAACTCTATTTATCCTGTAGGAGGTCTGTCACTGTGTTTATCATGTAGGAGTTCTGTCACTCTGTTTATTATGTAGGAGTTCTGTCACTCTATTTATCATGTAGGTGGGCTATCACAATATTTACCATGTAGGAGGTCTGTCACTCTATTTAATATGCAGGAGGGCACTCATTGTGTTTATCACGTAGGAGGTCTGTCAAAGTAGTTACCATGTAAGAGGTCTCTCACTGTATTTACCATGTAGGCGGTCTCTACTCTATTTATCATGTAGGTGGACTATCACTCTATTTACCATGTAGGAGGTCTGTCTCTCTATTTATTATGTAGGAGGGCACTCACTGTGTTTATCATGTAGGCAGACTTTCTCTCTGTTTATTATGTAGGAGGCCTTTCACTGTATTTACCATGTAGGCAGTCTGTCACTTTATTTATCATGTGGGAGGTCTGTCACTGTATTTATCATGTAGGAGGTCTGTCACTCTATTTATCATGTAGGAGGGCACTCACTGTGTTCATCATGTAGGAGGTCTGTCACTCTATTTTTCAGGTAGGAGGTCTCTCACTGTATTTATCATGTAGGAGGTCTGTCACTCTATTTATTATGTAGGAGAGCCCTCACTGTATTCACCATGTATTAGGTCGCTCACTGTATTTACCATGTAGGAGGTCTCTCACTCTATTTATCATGTAGAAGGTCTGTCCCTCTATTTATCATGTAGGAGGTCTGTCACTCTATTTAATATGCAGGAGGGCACTCACTGTGTTTATCATGTAGGCAGGCTTTCTCTCTGTTTATGATGTAGGAGGCCTTTCACTGTATTTACCATGTAGGCAGTCTGTCACTTTATTTATCATGTGGGAGGTCTGTCACTGTATTTATCATGTAGGAGGTCTGTCACTCTATTTATCATGTAGGAGGGCACTCACTGTGATTATCATGTAGGAGGTCTGTTACTCTATTTATCAGGTAGGAGGTCTCTCACTGTATTTATCATGTAGGTGGTCTGTCACTCTATTTATTATGTAGGAGGACCCTCACTGTATTCACCATGTAGGAGGTCTCTCACTGTATTTACCATGTAGACGGTCTCTCACTCTATTTATCATGTAGGAGGACCCTCACTGTATTCACCATGTAGGAGGTCTCTCACTGTATTTACCATGTAGACGGTCTCTCACTCTATTTAGCATGTAGGAGGTCTGTCACTCTATTTATTATGCAGGAGAGCACTCATTGTGTTTATCACGTAGGGGGTCTGTCACTGTGTTTATCATGTAGGAGGTCTCTCACTGTACTTATCATGTAGGAGGTCTGTCACTCTATTTATCATGTAGGAGGGCACTCACTGTGATTATCATGTAGGAGGTCTGTTACTCTATTTATCAGGTAGGAGGTCTCTCACTGTATTTATCATGTAGGTGGTCTGTCACTCTATTTATTATGTAGGAGGACCCTCACTGTATTCACCATGTAGGAGGTCTCTCACTGTATTTACCATGTAGACGGTCTCTCACTCTATTTATCATGTAGGAGGACCCTCACTGTATTCACCATGTAGGAGGTCTCTCACTGTATTTACCATGTAGACGGTCTCTCACTCTATTTAGCATGTAGGAGGTCTGTCACTCTATTTATTATGCAGGAGAGCACTCATTGTATTTATCACGTAGGTGGTCTGTCACTGTGTTTATCATGTAGGAGGTCTGTCACTTTGTTTATTATGTAGGAGTTCTCTCACTTTATTTACCATGTAGGAGGGCTCTCACTCTATTTATCATGTAGGTGGACTATCACTCTATTTAACATGTAGGAGGTCTGTCACTCTATTTAATATGCAGGAGGGCACTCACTGTGTTTGTCATGTAGGCAGTCTTTCTCTCTGTTTATTATGTAGGAGGCCTTTCACTGTATTTACCATGTAGGCAGTCTGTCACTCTATTTATCATGTAGGAGGGCACTCACTGTGTTCATCATGTAGGAGGTCTGTCACTCTATTTTTCAGGTAGGAGGTCTCTCACTGTATTTATCATGTAGGAGGTCTGTCACTCTATTTATTATGTAGGAGAGCCCTCACTGTATTCACCATGTATTAGGTCGCTCACTGTATTTACCATGTAGGAGGTCTCTCACTCTATTTATCATGTAGGAGGTCTGTCCCTCTATTTATCATGTAGGAGGGCTCTCACTGTATTTATCATGTAGGTTGTCTCTCACTCTATTTACCATGTAGGAGGTCTGTCACTCTATTTATTATGCAGGAGAGCACTCATTGTGTTTATCACGTAGGAGGTCTGTCACTGTGTTTATCATGTAGGAGGTCTGTCACGGTATTTACCATGTAGACGGTCTCTCAATCTATTTATCATGTAGGAGGTCTCTCACTGTGTTTATCATGTAGGAGGTCTCTCACTGTATTTATCATGTAGGAGGTCTGTCACTCTATTTATCATGTAGGAGGGCACTCACTGTGATTATCATGTAGGAGGTCTGTTACTCTATTTATCAGGTAGGAGGTCTCTCACTGTATTTATCATGTAGGTGGTCTGTCACTCTATTTATTATGTAGGAGGACCATCACTGTATTCACCATGTAGGAGGTCTCTCACTGTATTTACCATGTAGACGGTCTCTCACTCTATTTATCATGTAGGAGGGCTCTCACTGTATTTATCATGTAGGTGGTCTCTCACTCTATTTAGCATGTAGGAGGTCTGTCACTCGATTTATTATGCAGGAGAGCACTCATTGTATTTATCACGTAGGTGGTCTGTCACTGTGTTTATCATGTAGGAGGTCTGTCACTGTATTTTCCATGTAGGCGGTCTCTCACTCTATTTATCATGTAGGTGGTCTCTCACTGTGTTTATCATGTAGGAGGTCTCTCACTCTATTTATCATGTAGGAGGTCTGTCAATGTATTTATCATTTAGGAGGGCACTCACAGTGATTATCATGTAGGACGTCTGACACTTTATTTATCATGTAGGAGTTCTCTCACTGTATTTACCATGTAGCAGGTCTGTCACTCGATTTATTATGTACGAGGGCACTAATTGCATTTACCATGTAGGAGGTCTCTCACTGTATATACCATGTAGGAGGTCTCTGACTGTATTTATCAGGTAGGTGGTCTGTCACGCTATTTATTATGTAGGAGGTCTCTCACTGTATTTATCATATAGGAGGTCTCTCACTGTATTTATTATGTAGGAGGTCTCTCACCGTGTTTACCATGTAGAAGGTCTCTCAACCTATTTATCATGTAAGAGGTCAGTCACTGTATTTACCATGTTGGAGGTCTGTCACTGTATTTACCATGTAGGAGGTCTCTGACTGTATTTATCATGTAGGAGGTCTGTCACTGTATTTATTATGTAGGAGGTCTGTCACTCTATTTATCATGTAGTAGGTCTCTCACTGTATTTACCATGTAGGAGGTCTCTCACTCTATTTACCATGTCGGAGGTCTCTCACTGTATTTATCATGTAGGAGGTCTGTCACTCTATTTATTATGTAGGAGGGCACTCACTGTATGTACCATGTAGGAGGTCTGTCACACTATTTATTTTGTAATAGGTCTCTCACTCTATTTACCATGTAGGAGCTCTGTCACTCTATTTATTATATAGGCAGGCTCTCACTGCGTTTATCATGTAGGAGGTCTCTCACTCTATTTTTTATGTAGGAGGACTCTCACTGTGTTTATCATGTTGGAGGTCTCTCACTGTATTTACCATGTTGGATGGCTCTCACTGTATTTACCATGTAGGAGGTCTGTCATTCTATTTATCATGTAGGAGTTCTCTCACTGTATTTATCATGTAGGAGGTCTCTCGCTTTATTTACCATGTAGGAGGTCTGTCACTGCGTTTCCCATGTCGGAGGTCTCTCACTGTATTTATCATGTAGGAGGTCAGTCACTCTATTTACCATGTAGGAGGGCTCTGACTGTGTTTACCATGTAGGAGGTCAGTCTCTCTATTTATGCTGTAGGAGGTCTGTCACTGTGTTTATCATGTAGGAGGTCTGTCACTTTGTTTATTATGTAGGAGTTCTCTCACTTTATTTACCATGTAGGAGGGCTCTCACTCTATTTATCATGTAGGTGGACTATCACTCTATTTAACATGTAGGAGGTCTGTCACTCTATTTAATATGCAGGAGGGCACTCACTGTGTTTATCATGTAGGCAGGCTTTCTCTCTGTTTATGATGTAGGAGGCCTTTCACTGTATTTACCATGTAGGCAGTCTGTCACTTTATTTATCATGTGGGAGGTCTGTCACTGTATTTATCATGTAGGAGGTCTGTCACTCTATTTATCATGTAGGAGGGCACTCACTGTGTTCATCATGTAGGAGGTCTGTCACTCTATTTTTCAGGTAGGAGGTCTCTCACTGTATTTATCATGTAGGAGGTCTGTCACTCTATTTATTATGTAGGAGAGCCCTCACTGTATTCACCATGTAGTAGGTCGCTCACTGTATTTACCATGTAGGAGGTCTTTCACTCTATTTATCATGTAGGAGATCTGTCCCTCTATTTATCATGTAGGAGGGCTCTCACTGTATTTATCATGTAGGTTGTCTCTCACTCTATTTACCATGTAGGAGGTCTGTCACTCTATTTAATATGCAGGAGGGCACTCACTGTGTTTATCATGTAGGCAGTCTTTCTCTCTGTTTATCATGTAGGAGGCCTTTCACTGTATTTACCATGTATGCTGTCTGTCACTTTATTTATCATGTGGGAGGTCTGTCACTGTATTTATCATGTAGGAGGTCTGTCACTCTATTTATCATGTAGGAGGGCACTCACTGTGTTCATCATGTAGGAGGTCTGTCACTCTATTTTTCAGGTAGGAGGTCTCTCACTGTATTTATCATGTAGGAGGTCTGTCACTCTATTTATTATGTAGGAGAGCCCTCACTATATTCACCATGTAGGAAGTCTCTCACTGTATTTACCATGTAGACGGTCTCTCACTCTATTTATCATGTAGGAGGGCTCTTACTGTATTTATCATGTAGGTGGTCTCTCACTCTATTTAGCATGTAGGAGGTCTGTCACTCTATTTATTATGCAGGAGAGCACTCATTGTATTTATCATGTAGGTGGTCTGTCACTGTGTTTATCATGTAGGAGGGCTCTCACTGTATTTTCCATGTAGGCGGTCTCTCACTCTATTTATCATGTAGGTGGTCTCTCACTGTGTTTATCATGTAGGAGGTCTCTCACTCTATTTAGCATGTAGGAGGTCTGTCACTCTATTTATTATGCAGGAGAGCACTCATTGTATTTATCACGTAGGTGGTCTGTCATTGTGTTTATCATGTAGGAGGTCTGTCACTGTATTTTCCATGTAGGCGGTCTCTCACTCTATTTATCATGTAGGAGGTCTGTCAATGTATTTATCATTTAGGAGGGCACTCACAGTGATTATCATGTAGGACGTCTGACACTTTATTTATCATGTAGGAGTTCTCTCACTGTATTTACCATGTAGCAGGTCTGTCACTCGATTTATTATGTACGAGGGCACTAATTGCATTTACCATGTAGGAGGTCTCTCACTGTATTTACCATGTAGGAGGTGTCTGACTGTATTTATCAGGTAGGTGGTCTGTCACACTATTTATTATGTAGGAGGGGTCTCACTGTATTTATCATGTAGGAGGTCTGTCACTATATTTATTATGTAAGTGGCCTGTCATTCTATTATGTAGGAGGTGTCTCACTGTATTTATCATGTAGGAGGTCTGTCACTCTATTTATCATGTAGGAGGGCTCTCACTGTATTTACCATGTAGGAGGGCACTCACTGTGTTTATCATGTAGGGGGGCTCTCACTCTATTTACCATGTTGGAGGGCTCTCACTGTATTTACCACGTAGGAGGTCTGTCACTCTATTTATCATGTAGGAGTTCTCTCACTGTATTTATCATGTAGGAGGTCTGTCACTATATTTATTATGTACGAGGGCACTAACCGCATTTACCATGTAGGAGGTCTCTCACTGTATTTACCATGTAGGAGGTCTGTCACTGTATTTTTTATGTAGGAGGTCTGTCACTCTATTTATCATGTAGGAGGTCTCTCACTGTATTTACCATGTAGGCGGTCTCTCACTCTATTTACCATGTAGGAGGTCTCTCACTGTATTTACCATGTAGCAGGTCTGTCACTCAATTTATTATGTACGAGGGCACTAATTGCATTTACCATGTAGGAGGTCTCTCACTGTATTTACCATGTAGGAGGTCTCTGACTGTATTTATCAGGTAGGTGGTCTGTCACGCTATTTATTATGTAGGAGGGATCTCACTGTATTTATCATGTAGGAGGTCTGTCACTCTATTTATCATGTAGGAGGTCTCTCACTGTATTTATCATATAGGAGGTCTCTCACTTTATTTATTATGTAGGAGGTCTCTCACCGTGTTTACCACGTAGAAGGTCTCTCAACCTATTTATCATGTAAGAGGTCAGTCACTGTATTTACCATGTTGGAGGTCTGTCACTCTACTTAACATGTAGGAGGTCTCTCACTGTATTTACCATGTAGGAGGTCTCTGACTGTATTTACCATGTAGGAGGTCTGTCACTGTATTTTTTATGTAGGAGGTCTGTCACTCTATTTATCATGTAGGAGGTCTCTCACTGTATTTACCATGTAGGCGGTCTCTCACTCTATTTACCATGCAGGAGGTCTCTCACTGTATTTATCATGTAGGAGGTATGTCACTCTATTTATTATGTAGGAGGGCACTCACTGTATTTACCATGTAGGAGGTCTGTCACACTATTTATTTTGTAGGAGGTCTCTCACTCTATTTACCATGTAGGAGCTCTGTCACTTTATTTATTATGTAGGCAGGCTCTCACTGCGTTTATCATGTAGGAGGTCTCTCACTCTATTTATTATGTAGGAGGGCTCTCACTGCGTTTATCATGTAGGAGGTCTCTCACTGTATTTACCATGTTGGAGTGCTCTCACTGTATTTACCATTTAGGAGGTCTGTCACTCTATTTATAATGTAGGAGTTCTCTCACTGTATGTATCATGTACGAGGTCTCACACTTTATTTACCATGTAGGAGGTCTGTCACTGTATTTTTTATGTAGGAGGTCTGTCACTCTATTTACCATGTAGGAGGGTTCTGACTGTATTTACCATGTAGGAGGTCAGTCTCTCTATTTATGCTATAAATGCTCACTGTGTTTATCATGTAGGAGGTCTGTCACTCTGTTTATTATGTAGGAGTTCTCTCACACTATTTATCATGTAGGTGGACTATCACTCTATTTACCATGTAGGATATCTGTCATTCTATTTAATATGCAGGAGGGCACTCATTGTGTTTATCACGTAGGAGGTCTGTCAAAGTATTTACCATGTAGGAGGTCTCTCACTGTATTTACCATGTAGGCGGTCTCTCACTCTATTTATCATGTAGGTGGACTATCACTCTATCTACCATGTAGGAGGTCTGTCTCCCTATTTATTATGTAGGAGGGCACTCACTGTGTTTATCATGTAGGAGGTCTTTCACTGTATTTACCATGTAAGCGGTCTCTCAGACTATTTATCATGTAGGAGGTCTGTCACTGTATTTATCATGTTGGAGGTCTGTCACTCTATTTATCATGTAGGAGGTCTCTCACTGTATTTATCAAGTAGGAGGTGTGTCACTCTATTTATTATGTAGGAGGGCACTCACTGTATTTACCATGAAGGAGGTCTGTCACTCTATTTATTATGTACGAGGTCTCTCACTGTATTTATCATGCAGGAGGTCTGTCACTCTATTTACCATGTAGGAGGTCTCTGTCTGTGTTTACCATGTAGGAGATCTGTCTCTCCATTTATCATGCAGGAGGGCTCTAACTCTATTTATCCTGTAGGAGGTCTGTCACTGTGTTTATCATGTAGGAGTTCTGTCACTCTGTTTATTATGTAGGAGTTCTGTCACTCTATTTATCATGTAGGTGGGCTATCACAATATTTACCATGTAGGAGGTCTGTCACTCTATTTAATATGCAGGAGGGCACTCATTGTGTTTATCACGTAGGAGGTCTGTCAAAGTAGTTACCATGTAGGAGGTCTCTCACTGTATTTACCATGTAGGCGGTCTCTACTCTATTTATCATGTAGGTGGACTATCACTCTATTTACCATGTAGGAGGTCTGTCTCTCTATTTATTATGTAGGAGGGCACTCACTGTATTTATCATGTAGGCAGTCTTTCTCTCTGTTTATTATGTAGGAGGCCTTTCACTGTATTTACCATGTAGGCAGTCTGTCACTTTATTTATCATGTGGGAGGTCTGTCACTGTATTTATCATGTAGGAGGTCTGTCACTCTATTTATCATGTAGGAGGGCACTCACTGTGTTCATCATGTAGGAGGTCTGTCACTCTATTTTTCAGGTAGGAGGTCTCTCACTGTATTTATCATGTAGGAGGTCTGTCACTCTATTTATTATGTAGGAGAGCCCTCACTGTATTCACCATGTATTAGGTCGCTCACTGTATTTACCATGTAGGAGGTCTCTCACTCTATTTATCATGTAGAAGGTCTGTCCCTCTATTTATCATGTAGGAGGGCTCTCACTGTATTTATCATGTAGGTTGTCTCTCACTCTATTTACCATGTAGGAGGTCTGTCACTCTATTTAGTATGCAGGAGAGCACTCATTGTGTTTATCACGTAGGAGGTCTGTCACTGTGTTTATCATGTAGGAGGTCTCTCACCGTACTTATCATGTAGGAGGTCTGTCACTCTATTTATCATGTAGGAGGGCACTCACTGTGATTATCATGTAGGAGGTCTGTTACTCTATTTTTCAGGTAGGAGGTCTCTCACTGTATTTATCATGTAGGTGGTCTGTCACTCTATTTATTATGTAGGAGGACCCTCACTGTATTCACCATGTAGGAGGTCTCTCACTGTATTTACCATGTAGACGGTCTCTCACTCTATTTATCATGTAGGAGGACCCTCACTGTATTCACCATGTAGGAGGTCTCTCACTGTATTTACCATGTAGACGGTCTCTCACTCTATTTATCATGTAGGAGGGCTCTCACTGTATTTATCATGTAGGTGGTCTCTCACTCTATTTAGCATGTAGGAGGTCTGTCACTCTATTTATTATGCAGGAGAGCACTCATTGTATTTATCACGTAGGTGGTCTGTCACTGTGTTTATCATGTAGGAGGTCTGTCACTTTGTTTATTATGTAGGAGTTCTCTCACTTTATTTACCATGTAGGAGGGCTCTCACTCTATTTAATATGCAGGAGGGCACTCACTGTGTTTGTCATGTAGGCAGTCTTTCTCTCTGATTATTATGTAGGAGGCCTTTCACTGTATTTACCATGTAGGCAGTCTGTCACTCTATTTATCATGTAGGAGGGCACTCACTGTGTTCATCATGTAGGAGGTCTGTCACTCTATTTTTCAGGTAGGAGGTCTCTCACTGTATTTATCATGTAGGAGGTCTGTCACTCTATTTATTATGTAGGAGAGCCCTCACTGTATTCACCATGTATTAGGTCGCTCACTGTATTTACCATGTAGGAGGTCTCTCACTCTATTTATCATGTAGAAGGTCTGTCCCTCTATTTATCATGTAGGAGGGCTCTCACTGTATTTATCATGTAGGTTGTCTCTCACTCTATTTACCATGTAGGAGGTCTGTCACTCTATTTATTATGCAGGAGAGCACTCATTGTGTTTATCACGTAGGAGGTCTGTCACTGTGTTTATCATGTAGGAGGTCTGTCACGGCATTTACCATGTAGGCGGTCTCTCAATCTATTTATCATGTAGGAGGTCTCTCACTGTGTTTATCATGTAGGAGGTCTCTCACTGTATTTATCATGTAGGAGGTCTGTTACTCTATTTATCAGGTAGGAGGTCTCTCACTGTATTTATCATGTAGGTGGTCTGTCACTCTATTTATTATGTAGGAGGACCCTCACTGTATTCACCATGTAGGAGGGCTCCCACTGTATTTATCATGTAGGTGGTCTCTCACTCTATTTAGCATGTAGGAGGTCTGTCACTCTATTTATTATGCAGGAGAGCACTCATTGTATTTATCACGTAGGTGGTCTGTCACTGTGTTTATCATGTAGGAGGTCTGTCACTGTATTTTCCATGTAGACGGTCTCTCACTCTATTTATCATGTAGGTGGTCTCTCACTGTGTTTATCATGTAGGAGGTCTCTCACTCTATTTAGCATGTAGGAGGTCTGTCACTCTATTTATTATGCAGGAGAGCACTCATTGTATTTATCACGTAGGTGGTCTGTCATTGTGTTTATCATGTAGGAGGTCTGTCACTGTATTTTCCATGTAGGCGGTCTCTCACTCTATTTATCATGTAGGTGGTCTCTCACTGTGTTTATCATGTAGGAGGTCTCTCACTGTATTTATCATGTAGGAGGTCTGTCAATGTATTTATCATTTAGGAGGGCACTCACAGTGATTATCATGTAGGACGTCTGACACTTTATTTATCATGTAGGAGTTCTCTCACTGTATTTACCATGTAGCAGGTCTGTCACTCGATTTATTATGTACGAGGGCACTAATTGCATTTACCATGTAGGAGGTCTCTCACTGTATATACCATGTAGGAGGTCTCTGACTGTATTTATCAGGTAGGTGGTCTGTCACGCTATTTATTATGTAGGAGGTCTCTCACTGTATTTATCATATAGGAGGTCTCTCACTGTATTTATTATGTAGGAGGTCTCTCACCGTGTTTACCATGTAGAAGGTCTCTCAACCTATTTATCATGTAAGAGGTCAGTCACTGTATTTACCATGTTGGAGGTCTGTCACTGTATTTACCATGTAGGAGGTCTCTGACTGTATTTACCATGTAGGAGGTCTGTCACTGTATTTATTATGTAGGAGGTCTGTCACTCTATTTATCATGTAGGAGGTCTCTCACTGTATTTACCATGTAGGAGGTCTCTCACTCTATTTACCATGTCGGAGGTCTCTCACTGTATTTATCATGTAGGAGGTCTGTCACTCTATTTATTATGTAGGAGGGCAATCACTGTATTTACCATGTAGGAGGTCTGTCACACTATTTATTTTGTAATAGGTCTCTCACTCTATTTACCATGTAGGAGCTCTGTCACTCTATTTATTATATAGGCAGGCTCTCACTGCGTTTATCATGTAGGAGGTCTCTCACTCTATTTTTTATGTAGGAGGACTCTCACTGTGTTTATCATGTTGGAGGTCTCTCACTGTATTTACCATGTTGGATGGCTCTCACTGTATTTACCATGTAGGAGGTCTGTCATTCTATTTATCATGTAGGAGTTCTCTCACTGTATTTATCATGTAGGAGGTCTCTCGCTTTATTTACCATGTAGGAGGTCTGTCACTGCGTTTCCCATGTCGGAGGTCTCTCACTGTATTTATCATGTAGGAGGTCAGTCACTCTATTTACCATGTAGGAGGGCTCTGACTGTGTTTACCATGTAGGAGGTCAGTCTCTATTTATGCTGCAGGAGGTCTGTCACTGTGTTTATCATGTAGGAGGTCTGTCACTTTGTTTATCATGTAGGTGGACTATCACTCTATTTAACATGTAGGAGGTCTGTCACTCTATTTAATATGCAGGAGGGCACTCACTGTGTTTATCATGTAGGCAGTCTTTCTCTCTGTTTATGATGTAGGAGGCCTTTCACTGTATTTACCATGTAGGCAGTCTGTCACTTTATTTATCATGTGGGAGGTCTGTCACTGTATTTATCATGTAGGAGGTCTGTCACTCTATTTATCATGTAGGAGGGCACTCACTGTGTTCATCATGTAGGAGGTCTGTCACTCTATTTTTCAGGTAGGAGGTCTCTCACTGTATTTATCATGTAGGAGGTCTGTCACTCTATTTATTATGTAGGAGAGCCCTCACTATATTCACCATGTAGGAGGTCTCTCACTGTATTTACCATGTAGACGGTCTCTCACTCTATTTATCATGTAGGAGGGCTCTCACTGTATTTATCATGTAGGTGGTCTCTCACTCTATTTAGCATGTAGGAGGTCTGTCACTCTATTAATTATGCAGGAGAGCACTCATTGTATTTATCATGTAGGTGGTCTGTCACTGTGTTTATCATGTAGGAGGTCTGTCACTGTATTTTCCATGTAGGCGGTCTCTCACTCTATTTATCATGTAGGTGGTCTCTCACTGTGTTTATCATGTAGGCGGTCTCTCACTCTATTTAGCATGTAGGAGGTCTGTCACTCTATTTATTATGCAGGAGAGCACTCATTGTATTTATCACGTAGGTGGTCTGTCATTGTGTTTATCATGTAGGAGGTCTGTCACTGTATTTTCCATGTAGGCGGTCTCTCACTCTATTTATCATGTAGGTGGTCTCTCACTGTGTTTATCATGTAGGAGGCCTCTCACTGTATTTATCATGTAGGAGGTCTGTCAATGTATTTATCATTTAGGAGGGCACTCACAGTGATTATCATGTAGGACGTCTGACACTTTATTTATCATGTAGGATTTCTCTCACTGTATTTACCATGTAGCAGGTCTGTCACTCGATTTATTATGTACGAGGGCACTAATTGCATTTACCATGTAGGAGGTCTCTCACTGTATATACCATGTAGGAGGTCTCTGACTGTATTTATCAGGTAGGTGGTCTGTCACGCTATTTATTATGTAGGAGGTCTCTCACTGTATTTATCATATAGGAGGTCTCTCACTGTATTTATTATGTAGGAGGTCTCTCACCGTGTTTACCATGTAGAAGGTCTCTCAACCTATTTATCATGTAAGAGGTCTGTCACTGTATTTATTATGTAGGAGGTCTGTCACTCTATTTATCATGTAGGAGGTCTCTCACTGTATTTACCATGTAGGAGGTCTCTCACTCTATTTACCATGTCGGAGGTCTCTCACTGTATTTATCATGTAGGAGGTCTGTCACTCTATTTATTATGTAGGAGGGCAATCACTTTATTTACCATGTAGGAGGTCTGTCACACTATTTATTTTGTAATAGGTCTCTCACTCTATTTACCATGTAGGAGCTCTGTCACTCTATTTATTATATAGGCAGGCTCTCACTGCGTTTATCATGTAGGAGGTCTCTCACTCTATTTTTTATGTAGGAGGACTCTCACTGTGTTTATCATGTTGGAGGTCTCTCACTGTATTTACCATGTTGGATGGCTCTCACTGTATTTACCATGTAGGAGGTCTGTCATTCTATTTATCATGTAGGAGTTCTCTCACTGTATTTATCATGTAGGAGGTCTCTCGCTTTATTTACCATGTAGGAGGTCTGTCACTGCGTTTCCCATGTCGGAGGTCTCTCACTGTATTTATCATGTAGGAGGTCAGTCACTCTATTTACCATGTAGGAGGGCTCTGACTGTGTTTACCATGTAGGAGGTCAGTCTCTCTATTTATGCTGTAGGAGGTCTGTCACTGTGTTTATCATGTAGGAGGTCTGTCACTTTGTTTATTATGTAGGAGTTCTCTCACTTTATTTACCATGTAGGAGGGCTCTCACTCTATTTATCATGTAGGTAGACTATCACTCTATTTAACATGTAGGAGGTCTGTCACTCTATTTAATATGTAGGAGGGCACTCACTGTGTTTATCATGTAGGCAGTCTTTCTCTCTGTTTATGATGTAGGAGGCCTTTCACTGTATTTACCATGTAGGCAGTCTGTCACTTTATTTATCATGTGGGAGGTCTGTCACTGTATTTATCATGTAGGAGGTCTGTCACTCTATTTATCATGTAGGAGGGCACTCACTGTGTTCATCATGTAGGAGGTCTGTCACTCTATTTTTCAGGTAGGAGGTCTCTCACTGTATTTATCATGTAGGAGGTCTGTCACTCTATTTATTATGTAGGAGAGCTCTCACTATATTCACCATGTAGGAGGTCTCTCACTGTATTTACCATGTAGACGGTCTCTCACTCTATTTATCATGTAGGAGGGCTCTCACTGTATTTATCATGTAGGTGGTCTCTCACTCTATTTAGCATGTAGGAGGTCTGTCACTCTATTTATTATGCAGGAGAGCACTCATTGTATTTATCACGTAGGTGGTCTGTCACTGTGTTTATCATGTAGGAGGTCTGTCACTGTATTTTCCATGTAGGCGGTCTCTCACTCTATTTATCATGTAGGTGGTCTCTCACTGTGTTTATCATGTAGGAGGTCTCTCACTCTATTTAGCATGTAGGAGGTCTGTCACTCTATTTATTATGCAGGAGAGCACTCATTGTATTTATCACGTAGGTGGTCTGTCATTGTGTTTATCATGTAGGAGGTCTGTCACTGTATTTTCCATGTAGGCGGTCTCTCACTCTATTTATCATGTAGGAGGTCTGTCAATGTATTTATCATTTAGGAGGGCACTCACAGTGATTATCATGTAGGACGTCTGACACTTTATTTATCATGTAGGAGTTCTCTCACTGTATTTACCATGTAGCAGGTCTGTCACTCGATTTATTATGTACGAGGGCACTAATTGCATTTACCATGTAGGAGGTCTCTCACTGTATTTACCATGTAGGAGGTGTCTGACTGTATTTATCAGGTAGGTGGTCTGTCACACTATTTATTATGTAGGAGGGGTCTCACTGTATTTATCATGTAGGAGGTCTGTCACTATATTTATTATGTAAGTGGCCTGTCATTCTATTATGTAGGAGGTGTCTCACTGTATTTATCATGTAGGAGGTCTGTCACTCTATTTATCATGTAGGAGGGCTCTCACTGTATTTACCATGTAGGAGGGCACTCACTGTGTTTATCATGTAGGGGGGCTCTCACTCTATTTACCATGTTGGAGGGCTCTCACTGTATTTACCACGTAGGAGGTCTGTCACTCTATTTATCATGTAGGAGTTCTCTCACTGTATTTATCATGTAGGAGGTCTGTCACTATATTTATTATGTACGAGGGCACTAACCGCATTTACCATGTAGGAGGTCTCTCGCTGTATTTACCATGTAGGAGGTCTGTCACTGTATTTTTTATGTAGGAGGTCTGTCACTCTATTTATCATGTAGGAGGTCTCTCACTGTATTTACCATGTAGGCGGTCTCTCACTCTATTTACCATGTAGGAGGTCTCTCACTGTATTTACCATGTAGCAGGTCTGTCACTCAATTTATTATGTACGAGGGCACTAATTGCATTTACCATGTAGGAGGTCTCTCACTGTATTTACCATGTAGGAGGTCTCTGACTGTATTTATCAGGTAGGTGGTCTGTCACGCTATTTATTATGTAGGAGGGATCTCACTGTATTTATCATGTAGGAGGTCTGTCACTCTATTTATCATGTAGGAGGTCTCTCACTGTATTTATCATATAGGAGGTCTCTCACTTTATTTATTATGTAGGAGGTCTCTCACCGTGTTTACCACGTAGAAGGTCTCTCAACCTATTTATCATGTAAGAGGTCAGTCACTGTATTTACCATGTTGGAGGTCTGTCACTCTACTTAACATGTAGGAGGTCTCTCACTGTATTTACCATGTAGGAGGTCTCTGACTGTATTTACCATGTAGGAGGTCTGTCACTGTATTTTTTATGTAGGAGGTCTGTCACTCTATTTATCATGTAGGAGGTCTCTCACTGTATTTACCATGTAGGCGGTCTCTCACTCTATTTACCATGCAGGAGGTCTCTCACTGTATTTATCATGTAGGAGGTATGTCACTCTATTTATTATGTAGGAGGGCACTCACTGTATTTACCATGTAGGAGGTCTGTCACACTATTTATTTTGTAGGAGGTCTCTCACTCTATTTACCATGTAGGAGCTCTGTCACTTTATTTATTATGTAGGCAGGCTCTCACTGCGTTTATCATGTAGGAGGTCTCTCACTCTATTTATTATGTAGGAGGGCTCTCACTGCGTTTATCATGTAGGAGGTCTCTCACTGTATTTACCATGTTGGAGTGCTCTCACTGTATTTACCATTTAGGAGGTCTGTCACTCTATTTATAATGTAGGAGTTCTCTCACTGTATGTATCATGTACGAGGTCTCACACTTTATTTACCATGTAGGAGGTCTGTCACTGCATTTCCCATGTCGGAGGTCTCTCACTGTATTTATCATGTAGGAGGTCTGTCACTCTATTTACCATGTAGGAGGGTTCTGACTGTATTTACCATGTAGGAGGTCAGTCTCTCTATTTATGCTATAGGAGTTCGGTCACTGTGTTTATCATGTAGGAGGTCTGTCACTCTGTTTATTATGTAGGAGTTCTCTCACACTATTTATCATGTAGGTGGACTGTAGGTGAACTATCACTCTATTTACCATGTAGGATGTCTGTCATTCTATTTAATATGCAGGAGGGCACTCATTGTGTTTATCACGTAGGAGGTCTGTCAAAGTATTTACCATGTAGGAGGTCTCTCACTGTATTTACCATGTAGGCGGTCTCTCACTCTATTTATCATGTAGGTGGACTATCACTCTATTTACCATGTAGGAGGTCTGTCTCCCTATTTATTATGTAGGAGGGCACTCACTGTGTTTATCATGTAGGAGGTCTTTCACTGTATTTACCATGTAAGCGGTCTCTCAGACTATTTATCATGTAGGAGGTCTGTCACTGTATTTATCATGTTGGAGGTCTGTCACTCTATTTACCATGTAGGAGGTCTCTGTCTGTGTTTACCATGTAGGAGGTCTCTGTCTGTGTTTACCATGTAGGAGGGCTCTAACTCTATTTATCCTGTAGGAGGTCTGTCACTGTGTTTATCATGTAGGAGTTCTGTCACTCTGTTTATTATGTAGGAGTTCTGTCACTCTATTTATCATGTAGGTGGGCTATCACAATATTTACCATGTAGGAGGTCTGTCACTCTATTTAATATGCAGGAGGGCACTCATTGTGTTTATCACGTAGGAGGTCTGTCAAAGTAGTTACCATGTAGGAGGTCTCTCACTGTATTTACCATGTAGGCGGTCTCTACTCTATTTATCATGTAGGTGGACTATCACTCTATTTACCATGTAGGAGGTCTGTCTCTCTATTTATTATGTAGGAGGGCACTCACTGTGTTTATCATGTAGGCAGTCTTTCTCTCTGTTTATTATGTAGGAGGCCTTTCACTGTATTTACCATGTAGGCAGTCTGTCACTTTATTTATCCTGTGGGAGGTCTGTCACTGTATTTATCATGTAGGAGGTTTGTCACTCTATTTATCATGTAGGAGGGCACTCACTGTGTTCATCATGTAGGAGGTCTGTCACTCTATTTTTCAGGTAGGAGGTCTCTCACTGTATTTATCATGTAGGAGGTCTGTCACTCTATTTATTATGTAGGAGAGCCCTCACTGTATTCACCATGTAGTAGGTCGCTCACTGTATTTACCATGTAGGAGGTCTCTCACTCTATTTATCATGTAGGTCTGTCCCTCTATTTATCATGTAGGAGGTCTCTCACTGTATTTATCATGTAGGTTGTCTCTCACTCTATTTACCATGTAGGAGGTCTGCCACTCTATTTATTATGCAGGAGAGCACTCATTGTGTTTATCACGTAGGAGGTCTGTCACTGTGTTTATCATGTAGGAGGTCTGTCACGGTATTTACCATGTAGGCGGTCTCTCACTCTATTTATCATGTAGGAGGTCTCTCACTGTGTTTATCATGTAGGAGGTCTCTCACTGTATTTATCATGTAGGAGGTCTGTCACTCTATTTATCATGTAGGAGGGCACTCACTGTGATTATCATGTAGGTGGTCTGTCACTCTATTTATTATGTAGGAGGACCCTCACTGTATTCACCATGTAGGAGGTCTCTCACTGTATTTACCATGTAGACGGTCTCTCACTCTATTTATCATGTAGGAGGTCTCTCACTGTATTTATCATGTAGGTGGTCTCTCACTCTATTTACCATGTAGGAGGGCTCTGACTGTGTTTACCATGTAGGAGGTCAGTCTCTCTATTTATGCTGTAGGAGGTCTGTCACTGTGTTTATCATGTAGGAGGCCTGTCACTTTGTTTATTATGTAGGAGTTCTCTCACTTTATTTACCATGTAGGAGGGCTCTCACTCTATTTATCATGTAGGTGGACTATCACTCTATTTAACATGTAGGAGGTCTGTCTCTCTATTTAATATGCAGGAGGGCACTCACTGTGTTTATCATGTAGGCAGTCTTTCTCTCTGTTTATTATGTAGGAGGCCTTTCACTGTATTTACCATGTAGGCAGTCTGTCACTTTATTTATCATGTGGGAGGTCTGTCCCTGTATTTATCATGTAGGAGGTCTGTCACTCTATTTATCATGTAGGAGGGCACTCACTGTGTTCATCATGTAGGAGGTCTGTCACTCTATTTTTCAGGTAGGAGGTCTCTCACTGTATTTATCATGTAGGAGGTCTGTCACTGTATATATCATGTAGGAGAGCCCTCACTGTATTCACCATGTAGTAGGTCTCTCACTGTATTTACCATGTAGACGGTCTCTCACTCTATTTATCATGTAGGAGGTCTGTCACTGTATATATCATGTAGGAGAGCCCTCACTGTATTCACCATGTAGTAGGTCTCTCACTGTATTTATCATGTAGGTGGTCTCTCACTCTATTTAGCATGTAGGAGGTCTGTCACTCTATTTATTATGCAGGAGAGCACTCATTGTATTTATCACGTAGGTGGTCTGTCACTGTGTTTATCATGTAGGAGGTCTGTCACTGTATTTTCCATGTAGGCGGTCTCTCACTCTATTTATCATGTAGGGGTCTCTCACTGTGTTTATCATGTAGGAGGTCTCTCACTGTATTTATCATGTAGGAGGTCTGTCAATGTATTTATCATTTAGGAGGGCACTCACAGTGATTATCATGTAGGACGTCTGACACTTTATTTATCATGTAGGAGTTCTCTCACTGTATTTACCATGTAGCAGGTCTGTCACTCGATTTATTATGTACGAGGGCACTAATTGCATTTACCATGTAGGAGGTCTCTCACTGTATTTACCATGTAGGAGGTCTCTGACTGTATTTATCAGGTAGGTGGTCTGTCACGCTATTTATTATGTAGGAGGGGTCTCACTGTATTTATCATGTAGGAGGTCTGTCACTCTAATTATCATGTAGGAGGTCTCTCACTGTATTTATCATATAGGAGGTCTCTCACTGTACTTATTATGTAGGAGGTCTCTCACCGTGTTTACCATGTAGAAGGTCTCTCAACCTATTTCTCATGTAAGAGGTCAGTCACTGTATTTACCATGTTGGAGGTCTGTCACTCTACTTAACATGTAGGAGGTCTCTCACTGTATTTACCATGTAGGAGGTCTCTGACTGTATTTACCATGTAAGAGGTCTGTCACTGTATTTTTTATGTAGGAGGTCTGTCACTCTATTTATCATGTAGGAGGTCTCTCACTGTATTTACCATGTAGGCGGTCTCTCACTCTATTTACCATGCAGGAGGTTTCTCACTGTATTTATCATGTAGGAGGTATGTCACTCTATTTATTATGTAGGAGGGCACTCACTGTATTTACCATGTAGGAGATCTGTCTCACTATTTATTTTGTAGGAGGTCTCTCACTCTATTTACCATGTAGGAGCTCTGTCACTTTATTTATTATGTCGGCAGGCTCTCACTGCGTTTATCATGTAGGAGGTCTCTCACTCTATTGATTATGTAGGAGGGCTCTCACTGCGTTTATCATGTAGGAGGTCTGTCACTGTATTTACCATGTTGGAGGGCTCTCACTGTATTTACCATTTAGGAGGTCTGTCACTCTATTTATAATATAGGAGTTCTCTCACTGTATGTATCATGTACGAGGTCTCACACTTTATTTACCATGTAGGAGGTCTGTCACTGCATTTCCCATGTCGGAGGTCTCTCACTGTATTTATCATGTAGGAGGTCTGTCACTCTATTTACCATGTAGGAGGGTTCTGACTGTGTTTACCATGTAGGAGGTCAGTCTCTCTATTTATGCTATAGGAGGTCGGTCACTGTGTTTATCACGTAGGAGGTCTGACAAAGTATTTACCATGTAGGAGGTCTCTCACTGTATTTACCATGTAGGCGGTCTCTCACTCTATTTATCATGTAGGTGGACTATCACTCTATTTACCATGTAGGAGGTCTGTCTCCCTATTTATTATGTAGGAGGGCACTCACTGTGTTTATCATGTAGGAGGTCTTTCACTGTATTTACCATGTAAGCGGTCTCTCAGACTATTTATCATGTAGGAGGTCTGTCACTGTATTTATCATGTTGGAGGTCTGTCACTCTATTTATCATGTAGGAGGTCTCTCACTGTATTTATCAAGTAGGAGGTGTGTCACTCTATTTATTATGTAGGAGGGCACTCACTGTATTTACCATGAAGGAGGTCTGTCACTCTATTTATTATGTACGAGGTCTCTCACTGTATTTATCATGCAGGAGGTCTGTCACTCTATTTACCATGTAGGAGGTCTCTGTCTGTGTTTACCATGTAGGAGATCTGTCTCTCCATTTATCATGCAGGAGGGCTCTAACTCTATTTATCCTGTAGGAGGTCTGTCACTGTGTTTATCATGTAGGAGTTCTGTCACTCTGTTTATTATGTAGGAGTTCTGTCACTCTATTTATCATGTAGGTGGGCTATCACAATATTTACCATGTAGGAGGTCTGTCACTCTATTTAATATGCAGGAGGGCACTCATTGTGTTTATCACGTAGGAGGTCTGTCAAAGTAGTTACCATGTAGGAGGTCTCTCACTGTATTTACCATGTAGGCGGTCTCTACTCTATTTATCATGTAGGTGGACTATCACTCTATTTACCATGTAGGAGGTCTGTCTCTCTATTTATTATGTAGGAGGGCACTCACTGTGTTTATCATGTAGGCAGTCTTTCTCTCTGTTTATTATGTAGGAGGCCTTTCACTGTATTTACCATGTAGGCAGTCTGTCACTTTACTTATCATGTGGGAGGTCTGTCACTGTATTTATCATGTAGGAGGTCTGTCACTCTATTTATCATGTAGGAGGGCACTCACTGTGTTCATCATGTAGGAGGTCTGTCACTCTATTTTTCAGGTAGGAGGTCTCTCACTGTATTTATCATGTAGGAGGTCTGTCACTCTATTTATTATGTAGGAGAGCCCTCACTGTATTCACCATGTAGTAGGTCGCTCGCTGTATTTACCATGTAGGAGGTCTCTCACTCTATTTATCATGTAGGAGGTCTGTCCCTCTATTTATCATGTAGGAGGTCTCTCACTGTATTTATCATGTAGGTTGTCTCTCACTCTATTTACCATGTAGGAGGTCTGTCACTCTATTTATTATGCAGGAGAGCACTCATTGTGTTTATCACGTTGGAGGTCTGTCACTGTGTTTATCATGTAGGAGGTCTGTCACGGTATTTACCATGTAGGCGGTCTCTCACTCTATTTATCATGTAGGAGTTCTCTCACTGTGTTTATCATGTAGGAGGTCTCTCACTGTATTTATCATGTAGGAGGTCTGTCACTCTATTTATCATGTAGGAGGGCACTCACTGTGATTATCATGTAGGAGGTCTGTTACTCTATTTATCAGGTAGGAGGTCTCTCACTGTATTTATCATGTAGGTGGTCTGTCACTCTATTTATTATGTAGGAGGACCCTCACTGTATTCACCATGTAGGAGGTCTCTCACTGTATTTACCATGTAGACGGTCTCTCACTCTATTTATCATGTAGGTGGTCTCTCACTCTATTTACCATGTAGGAGGGCTCTGACTGTGTTTACCATGTAGGAGGTCAGTCTCTCTATTTATGCTGTAGGATGTCTGTCACTGTGTTTATCATGTAGGAGGCCTGTCACTTTGTTTATTATGTAGGAGTTCTCTCACTTTATTTACCATGTAAGAGGGCTGTCACTCTATTTATCATGTAGGTGGACTATCACTCTAATTAACATGTAGGAGGTCTGTCACTCTATTTAATATGCAGGAGGGCACTCACTGTGTTTATCATGTAGGCAGTCTTTCTCTCTGTTTATTATGTAGGAGGCCTTTCACTGTATTTACCATGTAGGCAGTCTGTCACTTTATTTATCATGTGGGAGGTCTGTCACTGTATTTATCATGTAGGAGGTCTGTCACTCTATTTATCATGTAGGAGGGCACTCACTGTGTTCATCATGTAGGAGGTCTGTCACTCTATTTTCAGGTAGGAGGTCTCTCACTGTATTTATCATGTAGGAGGTCTGTCACTCTATTTATTATGTAGGAGAGCCCTCACTGTATTCACCATGTAGTAGGTCGCTCACTGTATTTACCATGTAGGATGTCTCTCACTCTATTTATCATGTAGGAGGTCTGTCCCTCTATTTATCATGTAGGAGGGCTCTCACTGTATTTATCATGTAGGTTGTCTCTCACTCTATTTACCATGTAGGAGGTCTGTCACTCTATTTATTATGCAGGAGAGCACTCATTGTGTTTATCACGTAGGAGGTCTGTCACTGTGTTTATCATGTAGGAGGTCTGTCACGGTATTTACCATGTAAGCGGTCTCTCACTCTATTTATCATGTAGGAGGTCTCTCACTGTGTTTATCATGTAGGAGGTCTCTCACTGTATTTATCATGTAGGAGGTCTGTCACTCTATTTATCATGTAGGAGGGCACTCACTGTGATTATCATGTAGGAGGTCTGTTACTCTATTTATCAGGTAGGAGGTCTCTCACTGTATTTACCATGTAGACGGTCTCTCACTCTATTTATCATGTAGGAGGGCTCTCACTGTATTTATCATGTAGGTGGTCTCTCACTCTATTTAGCATGTAGGAGGTCTGTCACTCTATTTATTATGCAGGAGAGCACTCATTGTATTTATCACGTAGGTGGTCTGTCACTGTGTTTATCATGTAGGAGGTCTGTCACTGTATTTTCCATGTAGGCGGTCTCTCACTCTATTTATCATGTAGGTGGTCTCTCACTGTGTTTATCATGTAGGAGGTCTCTCACTGTATTTATCATGTAGGAGGTCTGTCAATGTATTTATCATTTAGGAGGGCACTCACAGTGATTATCATGTAGGACGTCTGACACTTTATTTATCATGTAGGAGTTCTCTCACTGTATTTACCATGTAGCAGGTCTGTCACTCGATTTATTATGTACGAGGGCACTAATTGCATTTACCATGTAGGAGGTCTCTCACTGTATTTACCATGTAGGAGGTGTCTGACTGTATTTATCAGGTAGGTGGTCTGTCACACTATTTATTATGTAGGAGGGGTCTCACTGTATTTATCATGTAGGAGGTCTGTCACTCTATTTATTATGTAAGTGGCCTGTCACTCTATTATGTAGGAGGTGTCTCACTGTATTTATCATGTAGGAGGTCTGTCACTCTATTTATCATGTAGGAGGTCTCTCACTGTATTTATCATATACGAGGTCTCTCACTGTATTTATTATGTAGGAGGTCTCTCACCGTGTTTACCATGTAGAAGGTCTCTCAACCTATTTATCATGTAAGAGGTCAGTCACTGTATTTACCATGTTGGAGGTCTGTCACTCTACTTAACATGTAGGAGGTCTCTGACTGTATTTACCATGTAGGAGGTCTCTGACTGTATTTACCATGTAGGAGGTCTGTCACTGTATTTATTATGTAGGAGGTCTGTCACTCTATTTATCATGTAGGAGGTCTCTCACTGTATTTACCATGTAGGAGGTCTCTCACTCTATTTACCATGTAGGAGGTCTCTCACTGTATTTATCATGTAGGAGGTATGTCACTCTATTTATTTTGTAATAGGTCTCTCACTCTATTTACCATGTAGGAGCTCTGTCACTCTATTTATTATATAGGCAGGCTCTCACTGCGTTTATCATGTAGGAGGTCTCTCACTCTATTTTTTATTTAGGAGGTCTCTCACTGTGTTTATCATGTTGGAGGTCTCTCACTGTATTTACCATGTTGGATGGCTCTCACTGTATTTACCATGTAGTAGGTCTGTCACTCTATTTATCATGTAGGAGTTCTCTCACTGTATTTATCATGTCGGAGGTCTCTCGCTTTATTTACCATGTAGGAGGTCTGTCACTGCGTTTCCCATGTCGGAGGTCTCTCACTGTATTTATCATGTAGGAGGTCAGTCACTCTATTTACCATGTAGGAGGGCTCTGACTGTGTTTACCATGTAGGAGGTCAGTCTCTCTATTTATGCTGTAGGAGGTCTGTCACTGTGTTTATCATGTAGGAGGTCTGTCACTTTGTTTATTATGTAGGAGTTCTCTCACTTTATTTACCATGTAGGAGGGCTCTCACTCTATTTATCACGTAGGTGGACTATCACTCTATTTAACATGTAGGAGGTCTGTCACTCTATTTAATATGCAGGAGGGCACTCATTGTGTTTATCAGGTAGGAGATGTGTCACTCTCTTTATTATGTCGGTGGTCTTTCACTGTAATTTTCATGTAAAAGGTCTGTCACTCTATTTACCATGTAGGAGGGCTCTGACTGTGTTTATCATGTAGGAGGTCTGTCTCTCTATTTATCATGTAGGAGGGCTCTCACTCTATTTATCATGTAGGAGGTCTCTCACTCTATTTATCATGTGGGTGGTCTCTCACTGCGTTTATCATGTAGGAGGTCTCGCATTGTATTTATTATGTAGGAGGTCTCTCACTGTGTTTATCATGTAGGATGTCTCTCAGCCTATTTATCATGTAGGAGGTCTGTCACTCTATTTATTGTTTAGGAGTTCTATCACTGTATTTATCATATAGGAGGTCTGTCACTGTATTTGCCATGTAGGAGGTCTCTCACTCTATTTATCATGGAGGAGGTCTGTCACTGTACTTACCATGTAGGAGCTTTGTCAATATATTTATTATGTAGGCGGTCTCTCACTCTGTTTATCATGTAGGAAGTCTCTCACTCTATTTATTATGTCGGAGGGCTCTCACTGTGTTTATCATGTAGGAGGTCTCCCACTGCATTTACCATGTTGCAGGGCTCTCAGTGTATTTACCATGTAGGAGGTCTGTGACTCTATTTATCATGTAGGAGGTCTCTCACTGTATTTATTTGTAGGAGGTCTCTCACTGTATTTACCATGTTGGAGGTCTGTCACTGCATTTACCATGTAGGAGTTCTCTCACTGTATTTACCATGTTGGAGGTCTGTCACTGCGTTTACCATGTAGGAGGGCTCTCACTCTATTTATCTTGCAGGACAGCACTCATTGTGTTTATTACGTAGGAGGTCTGTCTCTCTATTTATCATGTAAGAGGTCTGTCACTCTATTTATAATGTAGGAGGTCTCTCACTGTATTTAACATGTAGGAGGTCTCTCACTCTGTTTAGCATGGAGGAAATCTGTCACTGTATTTACCATGTAGGAGGTCTGTCACTGTATTTACCATGTAGGAAGTCTGTCTCTCTATTTATCATGTAGGAGGTCTGTTACTGTATTTATCATGTAGGTGGTCTCTCACTGTGTTTATCATGTAGGAGGTCTCGCACTGTATTTATTATGTAGGAGGGCTGTCACTCTATTTATTATGTAGGAGGTCTCTCACTGTATTTATCATGTAGGAGGTCTCGCACTGTATTTATTAAGTAGGAAGTCTCTCACTGTATTTACCATGTAGGAGTTCTCTCACTGTATTTATCATGTAGGATATCTGTCACTCTATTTATTATGCAGGAGGGCCCTCACTGTATTCACCATATAGTAGGTCTCTCACTGTATTTAACATGTTGTGGGTCTGTCACTCTATTTATCATGGAGGAGGTCTGTCAATTAATTTATTATGTAGGAGGGCACTCAATGTATTTACGATGTAGGAGGTCTCTCATTGTATTTATCATGTAGGACGACTGTCACTCCATTTATTATGGAGGAGGTCTCTCATTGTATTTATCATGTAGGAGGTCTGTCACACTATTTACCATGTAGGAGGGCTCTGACTGTGTTTACCATGTAGGAGGTCTGTCTCTCTATTTATCATTTAGGAGGGCTCTCACTCTATTTATCATGTACTTGCTCTCTCACTGTATTTATCATGTATCAGGTCTCTCACTGTATTTATTATGTAGGAGGTCCCTCACTGTGTTTACCATGTAGGAGGTCTGTCACTCTATTTATTATGTAGGAGATCTCTCACTGTATTTATCATGTAGGAGGTCTCGCACTGTGTTTATTATGTAGGAGGTCTCTCACTGTGTTTATCATGTAGTAGGTCTCTCACCCTATTTTTCATGGAGGCGGTCTGTCACTGTATTTACCATGTAGGAGTTCTCTCACTGTATTTACCATGTAGGAGGCCTGTCACTCTATTTATCATGTAGGAGGTCTGTCACTCTGTTTATTATGTAGGAGGTCTCTCACTGTATTTATCTTGTAGGCGGTCTCTTCCTCTATTTATCATGCAGGAGGTCTGTCACTGTATTTATCATATAGGAGGTCTCTGAATCTGTTTACCATGTAGCAGGTCTGTCACTCTATTTATTATGTAGGAGGGCACTCACTGTATTTACCATGATGGAGGTCTGTCACGCTATTTATTATGTAGGAGGGCTCTGACTGTGTTTACCATGTAGGACGTCTGTCTCTCTATTTATCATGTAGGAGGTCTCTCACTCTATTGATCCTAATGGAGGTCTCTCACTGTATTTATCATGTTGTTCGTCTCTCACTGTGTTTATCATGTAGGAAGTCTCTCACTCTATTTATTAAGTAGGAGGGCTCTCACTGTGTTTATCATGTAGGAGGTCTCTCACTGCATTTACCATGTTTCAGGGCTCTCAGTGTATTTACCATGTAGGAGGTCTGTGACGCTATTTATCATGTAGGAGGTCTCTCACTGTATTTAATTGTAGGAGGTCTCTCACTGTGTTTACCATGTTGGAGGTCTGTCACTGCGTTTACCATGTAGGAGTTCTCTCACTGTATTTATCTTATAGGAGGTCTGTCACTATTTATTATGTAGGGGGTCTCACAATGTATTTTTCATGTAAAAGGTCTGTCACTCTATTTACCATGTAGGAGGGCTCTCACTCTATTTATCCTGCAGGAGGTCTCTCACTGTATTTATCATGTTGGTGGTCTCTCACTGTGTTTATCATGTAGGAGGTCTCGCATTGTATTTATTATGTAGGAGGTCTGTCACTGTATTTATCACGTAGTAGCTCTCACATTGTATTTATTATGTAGGAGGTCTGTCACTGTGCTTATCATGTAGGAGTTCTCTCACTGTATTTATCATGTAGGTCTGTCACTGTGTCTACCATGTAGGAGTTCTCTCACCCTATTTATTATGTAGGAGGTCTGTCACTGTATTTGCCATGTAGGAGGTCTCTCACTCGATTTATAATGGACCAGGTCTCTCACTGTATTTACCATGTAGGAGGTATGTCACTCTGTTTATTATGCAGGAGAGCACTCATTGTGTTTATCGCATAGGAGGTCTGTCACTATATTTATCATGTAGGAGTTCTGTCACTCTATTTATCATGTAGGAGGGCACTCACTGTGATTATCATGTAGGAGGTCTATCACTCTATTTATTATGTAGGAGGTCTGTCACTGTATTTATTATTTCGGAGTTCTCTTGCTGTATTTATCATTTAGGAGGTCTGTCACTGTATTTACCATGCAGGAGGTCTCTCACTCTATTTATCATGTAGGAGGTCTGTCACTGTATTTACCATGTAGGAGGTCTTTCACTCTATTTATCATGTAGGAGGTCTGTCACTGTATTTATTATTTCGGAGTTCTCTCCCTGTATTTATCATGTAGCACGTCTGTCACTGTATTTACCATGTAGGAGGTCATTCACTCTATTTATCATGTAGGAGGTCTGTCACTGTATTTACCATGTAGGAGGTCTTTCACTCTATTTATCATGTAAGAGGTCTGTCACTGTATTTATTATTTCGGAGTTCTCTCCCTGTATTTATCATGTAGCACGTCTGTCACTGTATTTACCATGTAGGAGGTCATTCACTCCATTTATCATGTAGGAGGTCTGTCACTCTGTTTATTATGTAGGAGTTCTCTCACTGTGTTTACCATGTAGGTGGACTCTCACTCTATGTACCATGTAGGAGGTCTGTCTCTCTTTTTATCATGTAGGAGGGCGCTCAAAGTATTTATCATGTAGGTGGTCTCTCACTCTATTTACCATGTAGGAGGTCTGTCACACTATTTATTATGCAGGTGAGCACTCATTGTGTTTATTACGTAGGAGGTCTGTCACTGTGTTTATCATGTAGGAGGTCTGTCTCTCTATTTACTTTGTTGGAGGGCTCTCACTGTATTTGCCATGTAGGCAGTCTCTCACTCTCTATATCATGTAGGAGGTGTGTCAATCTATTTATCATGTAGGAGGTCTGTCACTGTATTTACCATGTAGGAGGTCTTTCACTCTATTAATCATGTAAGAGGTCTGTCACTGTATTTATTATTTCGGAGTTCTCTCCCTGTATTAGTCATGTAGCACGTCTGTCACTGTATTTACCATGTAGGAGGTCATTCACTCCATTTATCATGTAGGAGGTCTGTCACTCTGTTTATTATGTAGGAGTTCTCTCACTGTGTTTACCATGTAGGTGAACTCTCACTCTATGTACCATGTAGGAGGTCTGTCTCTCTTTTTATCATGTAGGAGGGCGCTCAAAATATTTATCATGTAGGCGGTCTCTCACTCTATGTATCATGTAGGAGGTCTGTCTCTCTATTTATCATGTAGGTGATCTCACACTTTATTTACCATGTAGGAGGTATGTCACTCTGTTTATTATGTAGGAGAGCACTCATTGTGTTTATCGCGTAGGAGGTCTGTCACTATATTTATCATGAAGGAGTTCTGTCACTCTATTTATCATGTAGGAGGGCACTCACTGTGATTATCATGTAGGAGGTCTATCACTGTATCTACCATGTAGGAGTTCTCTCACCCTATTTATTATGTAGGAGGTCTGTCACTGTATTTATTAGTTCGGAGTTCTCTCGCTGTATTTATCATTTAGGAGGTCTGTCACTGTATTTACCATGCAGGAGGTCTCTCACTCTATTTATCATGTAGGAGGTCTGTCACTGTATTTACCATGTAGGAGGTCTTTCACTCTATTTATCATGTAGGAGGTCTCTCACTGTATTTACCATGTAGGCGGTCTCTCACTCTATGTATCATGTAGGAGGTCTGTCTCTCTATTTATCATGTAGGTGATCTCACACTTTATTTACCATGTAGGAGGTATGTCACTCTTTTTATTATGCAGGAGAGCACTCATTGTGTTTATCGCGTAGGAGGTCTGTCACTATATTTATCATGTAGGAGTTCTGTCACTCTATTTATCATGTAGGAGGGCACTCACTGTGATTATCATGTAGGAGGTCTATCACTCTATTTATCATGTAGGAAGTCTCTCACCCTATTTATTATGTAGGAGGTCTGTCACTGTATTTATTATTTCGGAGTTCTCTCGCTGTATTTATCATTTAGGAGGTCTGTCACTGTATTTACCATGCAGGAGGTCTCTCACTCTATTTATCATGTAGGAGGTCTGTCACTGTATTTACCATGTAGGAGGTCTTTCACTCTATTTATCATGTAGGAGGTCTGTCACTGTATTTATTATTTCGGAGTTCTCTCCCTGTATTTATCATGTAGCACGTCTGTCACTGTATTTACCATGTAGGAGGTCATTCACTCCATTTATCATGTAGGAGGTCTGTCACTCTGTTTATTATGTAGGAGTTCTCTCACTGTGTTTACCATGTAGGTGGACTCTCACTCTATGTACCATGTAGGAGGTCTGTCTCTCTTTTTATCATGTAGGAGGGCGCTCAAAGTATTTATCATGTAGGTGGTCTCTCACTCTATTTACCATGTAGGAGGTCTGTCACACTATTTATTATGCAGGAGAGCACTCATTGTGTTTATTACGTAGGAGGTCTGTCACTGTGTTTATCATGTAGGAGGTCTGTCTCTCTATTTACTTTGTTGGAGGGCTCTCACTGTATTTGCCATGTAGGCAGTCTCTCACTCTCTATATCACGTAGGAGGTCTGTCAATCTATTTATCATGTAGGAGGGCACTCACTGTGATTATCATGTAGCGGGTCTGTTACTGTGTTTATCATGTAGGAGGTCTGTCTCTCTATTTATCATGTAGGAGGTCTGTCACTCTATTTATCATGTAGGAGGTCTCTCACTCTATTTAGCATGGAGAAGGTCTGTCACTGTATTTACCATGTAGGAGGTCTCTCACTGTATTTACCATGTAGGTGGTCTGTCACTCTGTTTATTATGTAGGAGGGCTCTGACCGTGTTTACCATGTAGGAAGTCTGTCTCTCTATTTATCATGTAAGAGGTCTCTCGCTCTATTTATCATGTAGGAGGTCTGTCACTGTATTTATCATGCAGGTGGTCTCTCACTGTGTTTATCATGTAGGAGGTCTCGCACTGTATTTATTATGTAGGAGGGCTGTCACTCTATTTATTATGTAGGAGGGCACTCATTGTGTTTATCACGTAGGAGGTCTGTCACTGTGTTTATCATTTAGGAGGTCTGTCTCTCTGTTTACAATGTTGGAGGTTTCTCACTATTTATTATGTAGGAGGTCTGTCACTATTTATCATGTAGGAGGTCTTGCATTGTATTTATTATGTAGTAGGTCTCTCACTGTGTTTATCATGTAGGAGTTCTCTCACTGTATTTATCATGTAGGTCTGTCACTGTATTTACCATGTAGGAGGTCTCTCACTCTATTTATCATGGAGGAGGTCTCTCACTGTATTTACCATGTAGGTCGTCTGTCACTCTATTTATTATGTAGCAGGTCTGTCACACTATTTATTCTGTAGGAGGGAACTCACTGTGTTTATCATGTAGGAGGTCTGTCACTCTGTTTATCATGTAGGCGGTCTCTCACTCTATGTATCATGTAGGAGGTCTGGCTCTCTATTTATCATGTTGGTGGTCTCTCACATTATTTACCATGTAGGAGGTACGTCACTCTGTTTATTATGCAGGAGAGCACTCATTGTGTTTATCACGTAGGAGGTCTGTCACTGTGTTTATAATTTAGGAGGTCTGTCTCTCTATTTACTATGTTGGAGGGCTCTCACTGTATTTACCATGTAGGCAGTCTCACTATATTTATCATGTAGGAGGTCTGTAACTGTATTTATCATGGAGGAGGGCTGTCACTGTATTTACTATGTAGGAGGTCTCTCACAGTCTTTACCATGCAGGAGGTCTCTCACTCTATTTATTATGTAGGAGGGCTCTCACTGTGTTTATCATGTAGGAGGTCTCTCACTGCATTTATCATGTTGCAGGGCTCTCAGTGTATTTACCATGTAGGAGGTCTGTGACTCTATTTATCATGTAGGAGGTCTCTCACTGTATTTATTTGTAGGAGGTCTCTCACTGTATTTACCATGTTGGAGGTCTGTCACTGCGTTTACCATGTAGGAGTTCTCTCACTGTATTTATCTTATAGGAGGTCTGTCACTATTTATTATGTAGGGGGTCTCACAATGTATTTTTCATGTAAAAGGTCTGTCACTCTATTTACCACGTAGGAGGGCTCTGACTGTGTTTACCATGTAGGTGGTCTGTCTCTCTATTTATCATGTAGGAGGGCTCTCACTCTATTTATCCTGCAGGAGGTCTCTCACTGTATTTATCATGTTGGTGGTCTCTCACTGTGTTTATCATGTAGGAGGTCTCGCACCGTATTTATTATGTAGGAGGTCTGTCACTGTATTTATCATGTAGGAGGTCTCGCATTGTATTTATTATGTAGGAGGTCTCTCCCTGTGCTTATCATGTAGGAGTTCTCTCACTGTATTTATCATGTAGGTCTGTCACTGTATCTACCATGTAGGAGTTCTCTCACCCTATTTATTATGTAGGAGGTCTGTCACTGTATTTGCCATGTAGGAGGTCTCTCACTCGATTTATAATGGACCAGGTCTCTCACTGTATTTACCATGTAGGAGGTCTGTCACTCTATTTATTATGTAGGAGGTCTGTCACTCTATTTATTATGTAGGAGGGAACTCACTGTGTTTATCATGTAGGAGGTCTGTCTCTCTGTTTATCATGTAGGAGGTCTGTCTCTCTATTTATCATGTAGGTGATCTCACACTTTATTTACCATGTAGGAGGTATGTCACTCTGTTTATTATGCAGGAGAGCACTCATTGTGTTTATCGCGTAGGAGGTCTGTCACTATATTTATCATGTAGGAGTTCTGTCACTCTATTTATCATGTAGGAGGGCACTCACTGTGATTATCATGTAGGAGGTCTATCACTTTATTTATCATGTCGGAAGTCTCTCACCCTATTTATTATGTAGGAGGTCTGTCACTGTATTTATTATTTCGGAGTTCTCTCGCTGTATTTATCATTTAGGAGGTCTGTCACTGTATTTACCATGCAGGAGGTCTCTCACTCTATTTATCATGTAGGAGGTCTGTCACTGTATTTACCATGTAGGAGGTCTTTCACTCTATTTATCATGTAGGAGGTCTGTCACTGTATTTATTATTTCGGAGTTCTCTCCCTGTATTTATCATGTAGCACGTCTGTCACTGTATTTACCATGTAGGAGGTCATTCACTCTATTTATCATGTAGGAGGTCTGTCACTCTGTTTATTATGTAGGAGTTCTCTCACTGTGTTTACCATGTAGGCGGTCTCTCACTCTATGTACCATGTAGGAGGTCTGTCTCTCTTTTTATCATGTAGGAGGGCGCTCAAAGTATTTATCATGTAGGTGGTCTCTCACATTATTTACCATGTAGGAGGTACGTCACTCTGTTTATTATGCAGGAGAGCACTCATTGTGTTTATCACGTAGGAGGTCTGTCACTGTGTTTATAATTTAGGAGGTCTGTCTCTCTATTTACTATGTTGGAGGGCTCTCACTGTATTTACCATGTAGGCAGTCTCACTATATTTATCATGTAGGAGGTCTGTAACTGTATTTATCATGGAGGAGGGCTGTCACTGTATTTACTATGTAGGAGGTCTCTCACAGTCTTTACCATGCAGGAGGTCTCTCACTCTATTTATTATGTAGGAGGGCTCTCACTGTGTTTATCATGTAGGAGGTCTCTCACTGCATTTATCATGTTGCAGGGCTCTCAGTGTATTTACCATGTAGGAGGTCTGTGACTCTATTTATCATGTAGGAGGTCTCTCACTGTATTTATTTGTAGGAGGTCTCTCACTGTATTTACCATGTTGGAGGTCTGTCACTGCGTTTACCATGTAGGAGTTCTCTCACTGTATTTATCTTATAGGAGGTCTGTCACTATTTATTATGTAGGGGGTCTCACAATGTATTTTTCATGTAAAAGGTCTGTCACTCTATTTACCACGTAGGAGGGCTCTGACTGTGTTTACCATGTAGGTGGTCTGTCTCTCTATTTATCATGTAGGAGGGCTCTCACTCTATTTATCCTGCAGGAGGTCTCTCACTGTATTTATCATGTTGGTGGTCTCTCACTGTGTTTATCATGTAGGAGGTCTCGCACCGTATTTATTATGTAGGAGGTCTGTCACTGTATTTATCATGTAGGAGGTCTCGCATTGTATTTATTATGTAGGAGGTCTCTCCCTGTGCTTATCATGTAGGAGTTCTCTCACTGTATTTATCATGTAGGTCTGTCACTGTATCTACCATGTAGGAGTTCTCTCACCCTATTTATTATGTAGGAGGTCTGTCACTGTATTTGCCATGTAGGAGGTCTCTCACTCGATTTATAATGGACCAGGTCTCTCACTGTATTTACCATGTAGGAGGTCTGTCACTCTATTTATTATGTAGGAGGTCTGTCACTCTATTTATTATGTAGGAGGGAACTCACTGTGTTTATCATGTAGGAGGTCTGTCTCTCTGTTTATCATGTAGGAGGTCTGTCTCTCTATTTATCATGTAGGTGATCTCACACTTTATTTACCATGTAGGAGGTATGTCACTCTGTTTATTATGCAGGAGAGCACTCATTGTGTTTATCGCGTAGGAGGTCTGTCACTATATTTATCATGTAGGAGTTCTGTCACTCTATTTATCATGTAGGAGGGCACTCACTGTGATTATCATGTAGGAGGTCTATCACTTTATTTATCATGTCGGAAGTCTCTCACCCTATTTATTATGTAGGAGGTCTGTCACTGTATTTATTATTTCGGAGTTCTCTCGCTGTATTTATCATTTAGGAGGTCTGTCACTGTATTTACCATGCAGGAGGTCTCTCACTCTATTTATCATGTAGGAGGTCTGTCACTGTATTTACCATGTAGGAGGTCTTTCACTCTATTTATCATGTAGGAGGTCTGTCACTGTATTTATTATTTCGGAGTTCTCTCCCTGTATTTATCATGTAGCACGTCTGTCACTGTATTTACCATGTAGGAGGTCATTCACTCTATTTATCATGTAGGAGGTCTGTCACTCTGTTTATTATGTAGGAGTTCTCTCACTGTGTTTACCATGTAGGCGGTCTCTCACTCTATGTACCATGTAGGAGGTCTGTCTCTCTTTTTATCATGTAGGAGGGCGCTCAAAGTATTTATCATGTAGGTGGTCTCTCACTCTATTTACCATGTAGGAGGTCTGTCACACTATTTATTATGCAGGAGAGCACTCATTGTGTTTATTACGTAGGAGGTCTGTCACTGTGTTTATCATGTAGGAGGTCTGTCTCTCTATTTACTTTGTTGGAGGGCTCTCACTGTATTTGCCATGTAGGCCGTCTCTCACTCTCTATATCACGTAGGAGGTCTGTCAATCTATTTATCATGTAGGAGGGCACTCACTGTGATTATCATGTAGCGGGTCTGTTACTCTGTTTATCATGTAGGAGGTCTGTCTCTCTATTTATCATGTAGGAGGTCTGTTACTGTATTTATCATGTAGGAGGTCTGTCACAATATTTATCATGTAGGAGGTCTCTCACTCTATTTAGCATGGAGAAGGTCTGTCACTGTATTTACCATGTAGGAGGTCTATCACTGTATTTATCATGTAGGTGGTCTGTCACTCTGTTTATTATGTAGGAGGGCTCTGACTGTGTTTACCATGTAGGAAGTCTGTCTCTCTATTTATCATGTAAGAGTTCTCTCGCTCTATTTATCATGTAGGAGGTCTGTCACTGTATTTATCATGTAGGTGGTCTCTCACTGTGTTTATCATGCAGGAGGTCTCTAACTGTATTTACCATTCAGGAGGTTTGTCACTCTATTTATTATGTGGCAGGTCTCACTTTATTTATCAAGGAGGAGGTTTGTCACTGTATTTACTATGTAGGAGCTCTGTCAATCTATTTATTATGTAGGAGGGCTCTCACTGTGTTTATAATGTAGGAGATCTCTCACTGCATTTACCATGTTGGAGGGCTCTCAGTGTATTTACCATGTAGGAGGTCTGTCACTCTATTTATCACGGAGGAGGTCTCTCACTGTATTTATCATGTAGGAGTTCTCTCACTGTATTTACCATGTTGGAGGTCTGTCACTGCGTTTACCATGTAGGAGCTCTCTCACTGTATTTATCATGTAGGAGGTCTGTCACTCTATTTATTATGTAGGAGGTCTCTCACTGTATTTTTCATGTAAAAGGTCTGTCACTCTATTTACCATGTAGGAGGTCTCTGACTGTGTTAACCATGTAGGACGTCTGTCTTTCTGTTTATCATGTAGGAGGGCTCTCACTCTATTTATCCTATTGGAGGTCTCTCACTGTATTTATCATGTTGGTGGTCTCTCACTGTGTTTATCATGTAGGATGTCTCGCACTGTATTCATTATGTAGGAGGTCTGTCACTGTATTTATCATGTAGGAGGTCTCGCATTGTATTTATTATGTAGGAGTTCTCTCATTGTGTTTATCATGTAGCAGTTCTCTCACTGTATTTATCATGTAGGTCTGTCACTGTATTTACCATGTAGGAGGTCTCTCACTCTATTTATCATGTAGGAGGTCTGTCACTGTATTTGCCATGTAGGAGGTCTCTCACTCGATTTATAATGGACCAGGTCTCTCACTGTATTTACCATGTAGGAGGTCTGTCACTCTATTTATCATGTAGGAGGTCTGTCACTCTGTTTATCATGTAGGAGGTCTCTCACTGTATTTACCATGTAGGCGGTCTCTCACTCTATGTATCATGTAGGAGGTCTGTCTCTCTATTTATCATGTAGGTGATCTCACACTTTATTTACCATGTAGGAGGTATGTCACTCTGTTTATTATGCAGGAGAGCACTCATTGTGTTTATCGCGTAGGAGGTCTGTCACTATATTTATCATGTAGGAATTCTGTCACTCTATTTATCATGTAGGAGGGCACTCACTGTGATTATCATGTAGGAGGTCTATCACTCTATTTATCATGTAGGAAGTCTCTCACCCTATTTATTATGTAGGAGGTCTGTCACTGTATTTATTATTTCGGAGTTCTCTCGCTGTATTTATCATTTAGGAGGTCTGTCACTGTATTTACCATGTAGGAGGTCTTTCACTCTATTTATCATGTAGGAGGTCTGTCACTGTATTTACCGTGTAGGCGGTCTCTTCATGGTATTTATTATGTAGGGGGGCTCACACTGCATTTACCATGTAGGCGGTCTCTCATACTATTTATCATGTAGGAGGTCTGTCAATGTATTTCTAATGTAGGTGGTCTCTCACTGTATTTACCATTTAGGGTGTCTGTCACTCTATTTACCATGTAGGAGTTCTGTCACTCTATTTATCATGTAGGAGGTCTCTGACTATATTTATCAGGTAAGAGGTCTGTCACTCTATTTATTATGTAGGAGGGCAGTCTCTGTATTTACCATGTAGGAGGTCAGTCACTGTATTTATTATGTAGGAGGTCTCTCACTGTGTTTATCATGTAGGAGGTCTCTCACTGTATTTACCATGTTGGAGGGCTCTCACTGTATTTACCATCTAGGAGGTCTCTCACTGTATTTACCATGTTGGAGGGCTCTCACTGTATTTACCATCTAGGAGGTCTCTCACTGTATTTACAATGTAGGAGGTCTGTCACTCTATTTATCATGGAGAATGTCTGTCACGGTATTTACCATGTAGGAGATCTCTCACTGTATTTACCATGTAGGATGTCTCTCACTGTATTTACCATATAGGAGGTCTCTCACTGTATTTATCATGTAGGAGGTCTCCCACTGTGTTTATCATGTAGGAGGTCTGTCACTCTATTTACCATGTCGGCGGTCTCTCATACTATTTATCATGTCAGAGGTCTGTCAATGTATTTATAATGTAGGTGGTCTCTCACTGTATTTACTATGTAGGCGGTCTGTCACTCTATTTATCATGGAGGAGGTCTCTCACTGTATTTATCATGTAGGAGGTCTGTCACTGTATTTATCATGTAGGTGGTCTCTCACTGTGTTTATCATGTAGGAGGTCTCGCACTGTATTTATTATGTAGCAGGGCTGTCACTCTATTTATTATGTAGGAGGGCACTCATTGTGTGTATCACGTAGGAGGCCTGTCACTGTATTTATCATTTAGGAGGTCTGTCTCTCTATTTACTATGTTGGAGGGCTCTCACTGTATTTACCATGTAGTCGGTCTCTCACTATATTTATCATGTAGGAGGTCTGTCACTGTATTTACCATGTAGGAGTTCTATCACTCTATTTATCATATAGGAGGTCTCTCACTCTATTTATCATGTAGGAGGTGTGTCACTCTATTTTTTATGTAGGAGGGCACTCACTGTATTGATCATGTAGGAGGTCTCGCACTGTATTTATTATGTAGGAAGTCTCTCACTGTATTTACCATGTAGGAGTTCTCTCACTGTATTTATCATGTAGGAGGTCTGTCTCAGTATTTACCATGTAGGAGGTCTCTCACTCTATTTATAATGGAGGAGGTCTGTCACTGTATTTACCACATAGGAGGTCTCTCACTGTATTTAACATTTAGGAGGTCTGTCACTCTATTTATTATGTAGGAGGTTTCTCACTCTATTTATCATGGAGGAGGTCTGTCACTGTATTTATCATGTAGGTGGTCTGTCACTCTGTTTATTATGTAGGAGGGCTCTGACTGTGTTTACCATGTAGGAAGTCTGTCTCTCTATTTATCATGTAAGAGGTCTCTCGCTCTATTTATCATGTAGGAGGTCTGTCACTGTATTTATCATGTAGGTGGTCTCTCACTGTGTTTATCATGTAGGAGGTCTCGCACTGTATTTATTATGTAGGAGGGCTGTCACTCTATTTATTAGGTAGGAGGGCACTCATTGTGTTTATCACGTAGGAGGTCTGTCACTGTGTTTATCATTTAGGAGGTCTGTCTCTCTATTTACTATGTTGGAGGGCTCTCACTGTATTTACCATGTAGGTGGTCTCTCACTATATTTATCATGTAGGAGGTCTGTCACAGTATTTACCATGTAGGAGTTCTGTCACTATCATGTAGGAGGGCACTCACTGTGATTATCATGTAGGAGGTCTATCACTCTATTTATCACATAGGAAGTCTCTCACTGTATTTATCATGTAGGAGGTGTGTCACTGTATTTACCATTTAGGAGGTCTGTCACTCTATTTATTATGTAGGAGGTCTCTCACTCTATTTAACATGTAGGAGGCCTCTGACTGTGTTTACCATGTAGGAGGTCTGTCTCTCTATTTATCATGTAGGAGGTCTCTCACCCTATTTATCATGTATGAGGTCTGTCACTGTATTTACCATGTTGGAGGTCTGTCACTGTATTTACCATGTAGGAGGTCTCTCACTCTATTTATAATGGAGGAGATCTGTCACTGTATTTACCATGTAGGAGGTCTCTCACTGTATTTACCATTTAGGAGGTCTGTCACTCTATTTATCATGTAGGTCTCTCACTCTATTTAACATGTAGGAGGTCTCTGACTGTGTTTACCATGTAGGAGGTCTCTCACTGTATTTACAATGTTGGAGATCTGTCACTCTATTTATCATGGAGGATGTCTGTCACGGTATTTACCATGTAGGAGATCTCTCACTGTAATTACCATGTAGGAGGTCTCTCACTGTATTTACCATATAGGAGATCTCTCACTCTATTTACCATGTAGGCGGTCTCCATACTATTTATCATGTAGGAGGTCTGTCAATGTATTTATAATATAGGTGGTCTCTCACTGTATTTAACATGTAGGAGGTCTCTGACTGTGTTTACCATGTAGGAGGTCTCTCACTGTATTTACAATGTTGGAGATCTGTCAGTCTATTTATCGTGGAGGATGTCTGTCACGCTATTTACCATGTAGGAGATCTCTCACTGTAATTACCATGTAGGAGTTCTCTCACTGTATTTACCATGTTGGAGGGCTCTCACTGTATTTACCATGTAGGAGCTCTGTCACTGCGTTTCCCATGTAGGAGGTCTCTGACTGTGTTTATCATGTAGGAGGTCTGTCTCTCGATTTATCATTTGGGAGGTCTCTCACTGTATTTATCATGTAGGAGGACTGTCACTCTATTTACCATGTAGGAGTTCTGTCACTCTATTTATCATTTAGGAGGTCTGTCTCTCGATTTATCATGTGGGAGGTCTCTCACTGTATTTATCATGTAGGAGGTCTGTCGCTGTATTTACCATGTAGGAGGTCTGTAACTCTATTTATCATGTATGAGGTCTGTCAGTGTACTTATTATGTAGGAGGTCTCTCACTGTATTTATCATGTAGGAGGTCTGTCACTGTATTTACCATGTTGGAGGTCTGTCACTCTATTTATCATGGAGGAGGTCTGTCACTGTATTTACCATGTAGGAGATCTCCCTCTGTATTTACCATGTAGGAGGTCTGTCTCTCTGTTTATTATGTAGGAGGTCTGTCACCCTATTTATTATGTAGGAGGACTGTCACTCTATTTACCATGTAGGAGTTCTGTCACTCTATTTATCATTTAGGAGGTCTGTCTCTCGATTTATCATGTGGGAGGTCTCTCACTGTATTTATCATGTAGGAGGTCTGTCGCTGTATTTACCATGTAGGAGGTCTGTAACTCTATTTATCATGTATGAGGTCTGTCAGTGTACTTATTATGTAGGAGGTCTCTCACTGTATTTATCATGTAGGAGGTCTGTCACTGTATTTACCATGTTGGAGGTCTGTCACTCTATTTATCATGGAGGAGGTCTGTCACTGTATTTACCATGTAGGAGATCTCCCTCTGTATTTACCATGTAGGAGGTCTGTCTCTCTGTTTATTATGTAGGAGGTCTGTCACCCTATTTATTATGTAGGAGGACTGTCACTCTATTTACCATGTAGGAGTTCTGTCACTCTATTTATCATTTAGGAGGTCTGTCTCTCGATTTATCATGTGGGAGGTCTCTCACTGTATTTATCATGTAGGAGGTCTGTCACTGTATTTACCATGTAGGAGGTCTGTAACTCTATTTATCATGTATGAGGTCTGTCAGTGTACTTATTATGTTGGAGGTCTCTCACTGTATTTATCATGTAGGAGGTCTGTCACTGTATTTACCATGTTGGAGGTCTGTCACTCTATTTATCATGGAGGAGGTCTGTCACTGTATTTACCATGTAGGAGATCTCCCTCTGTATTTACCATGTAGGAGGTCTGTCTCTCTGTTTATTATGTAGGAGGTCTGTCACCCTATTTATTATGTAGGAGGGCTCACACTGCATTTACCATGTAGGCGGGGTCTCATACTATTTATCATGTAGGAGGTCTGTCAATGTATTTATTATGTAGGAGGGCTCACACTGCATTTACCATGTAGGCGGGGTCTCATACTATTTATCATGTAGGAGGTCTGTCAATGTATTTATAATGTAGGGGGTCTCTCACTGTATTTACCATGTCGGAGGTCTGTCACTCTATTTACCATGTAGGAGGTCTGTCACTCTATTTATCATGTAGGAGGTCTCTGACTGTATTTATCATGTAGGAGGTCTGTCACTCTATTTATTATGTAGGAGGGCAGTCTCTGTATTTACCATCTAGGAGGTCAGTCACTGTATTTATTATGTAGGAGGTCTCTCACTGCGTTTATCATGTAGGAGGTCTCTCACTGTATTTACCATGTTGGAGGTCTGTCACTCTATTTAACATGGAGGAGGTCTGTCAATGTATTTATTATGTAGGAGGGCACTCACTGTATTTACCATGTATGAGGTCTCTCACCGTATTTATCATGTAGGACGACTGTCATTCTATTTATTATGTAGGAGGTCTCTCTTTGTATTTATCATGTAGGAGAGCCCTCATTGTATTTACCATATAGGAGGTCTCTCACTGTATTTATTACGTAGGAGGGCTCTCACTGTGTTTATCATGTAGGATGTCTCTCATTGTATTTACCATGTAGGAGATCTGTCACTCTATTTATCATGTAGGAGGTCTCTCACTGTATTTATTATTTAGGTGGTCTGTCACTCTATTTACCATGTAGGAGGTCTGTCACTCTATTTATCATGTAGGAGGTCTCTCACCCTATTTATCATGTATGAGGTCTGTCACTGTATTTATTATGTAGGAGGTCCCTCACTGTATTTATCATGTAGGAGGTTTGTCACTGTATTTACCATGTAGGAGGTCTGTCACTCTATTTATCATGGAGGATGTCTGTCACAGTATTTACCATGTAGGAGATCTCTCACTTTACTTACCATGTAGGAGGTCTCTCACTGTATTTACCATGTAGGAGGTTTGTCACTGTATTTACCATGTAGGAGGTCTGTCACTCTATTTATCATGGAGGACGTCTGTCAATGTATTTATTATGTAGGAGGGCACTCACTGTATTTACCATGTAGGAGGTCTGTCACTGTATTTATCATGTAGGACGACTGTCACTCTATTTATCATGTAGGAGGTCTCTCATTGTATTTATCATGTTGGAGGCCTCTCAATGTATTTACCACAAAGGAGGTCTCTCACTGTATTTATTATGTAGGAGGGCTCTCACTGTGTTTATCATGTTGGAGGTCTGTCACTCTATTTATCATGTAGGATTTCTGTAACTCTATTTAACATGTAGGAGGTCTCTGATTGTGTTTACCATGTAGGAGGTCTGTCTCTCTATTTATCCTGTAGGAGGTCTCTCACCCTATTTATCATGTATGAGGTCTGTCACTGTATTTATTATGTAGGACGGCTCTCACTGTATTTACCATGTAGGCGTTCTCTCACTCTATTTATCCTGTAGGAGGTCTGTCACTGTATTTATCATGTAGGAGGTCTGTCACTGTATTTATCATGTAGGAGGTCTCGCACTGTATTTACCATGTAGGCGGTCTCTCACTCTATTTATCATGTAGGTGGTCTATTACTCTATTTACCATGTAGGAGGTCTGTCTCTCTATTTAATATGCAGGAGAGCACTCATTGTGTTTATCACGTAGGAGGTCTGTCAAATTATTTACCATGTAGGAGGTTGCTCACTGTATTTACCATGTAGGTGGTCTCTCACTCTATTTATCATGTAGGAGGTCTGTCATTGTATTTATAATGTAGGAGGTTTGTTACTCTATTTATCATGTAGTAGGGCACTCACTGTGTTTTTCATGTAGAAGGTCTGTCTCTCTATTTACTATTGAGGAGTGATCTCACTGTGTTTATCATCTAGGCGGACTGTCACTCTTTATTATGTAGGAGGGCTCTCACTGTATTTACCAAGTAGGCGGTCTCTCACTCTATTTATCATGTAGTAGGGCACTCAGTGTAATTATCATGTAGGAGGTCTGTCACACTATTTATAAGGTAGGAGGTCTCTCACTGTATTTATCATGAAGGAGGTCTGTCACTCTATTTATTATGTAGGAGAACCCTCACTGTATTTACCATGTAGGAGGTCTCTCACTGTATTTACCATGTTGGAGGTCTGTCACTCTATTTATCATGGAGCAGGTCTGTCAATGTATTTATTATGTAGGAGGGCACTCACTGTATTTACCATGTATGAGGTCTCTCACTGTGTTTATCATGTAGGAGGTCTCTCACTGTTTTTATCATGTAGGAGGTCTCTCACTGTATTTACCGTGTTGGAGGGCTCTCACTGTATTTATCATGTAGGAGGTCTGTCATTCTATTTATCATGTAGGATGTCTCTCACTCTATTTATCATGTAGGAGGTCTGTCACTCTATTTATCATGTAGGAGATCTCTCACTGTATTTATAATGTAGTAGGTCTGTCACTCTATTTAACATGTAGGAAGTCTCTGACTGTGTTTACCATGTAGGAGGTCTGTCTCTCTCTTTATCATGTAGGAGGTCTCTCACCCTATTTATCATGTATGAGGTCTGTCACTGTATTTATTATGTAGGAGGTCCCTCACTCTATTTATCATGTAGGAGCTCTGTCAATGTATTTATTATGTAGCAGGGCACTCACTGTATGTACCATGTTGGACGTCTGTCACTCTATTTAGCATGTAGGAGGTCTGTTACTCTATTTATCATGTAGGAGGTCTCTGATTGTGTTTACCATATAGGAGGTCTGTCTCTCTATTTATCATGTAGGAGGTCTCTCACCCTATTTATCATGTATGAGGTCTGTCACTTTATTTATTATGTAGGAGGTCTCTCACTGTATTTATCATGTAGGAGGTCTGTTAGTATTTATTATGTAGGATGTCTGTCACCCTATTTATTATGTAGGAGAGCACTCACTGTGTTTATCACGTAGGAGGTCTGTCACTGTATTTACCACGTAGGAGTTCTGTCACTCTATTATCATGGAGGTGGTCTGTCACTGTATTTCTGTAACTGTATTTACCATGTAGGAGATCACTCACTGTATTTACCATGTAGGAGGTCTGTCACTCTATTTATTATGTAGGGGGGCACTAACTGTATTTATCATGTAGGTGGTCTCTCACTCTATTTACCATGTAGGAGGTCTGTCACTCCATTTACTATGCAGGAGAGCACTCATTGTGTTTATCACATAGGAGGTCTGGCACTGTGTTCACCATGTAAGAGGTCTGTCTCTCTATTTACTATGTAGGACGGATATCACTGTGTTTATCATGTCGGAGGTCTGTCACTCTGTTTATTATGCAGGAGGGCTCTTACTGTATTTACCATGTAGGCGGTCTCTCACTCTATTTATCATGTAGGAGGTCTGTCACTCTATTTATTACTTAGGAGGGCTCTCACTGTATTTACCTTGTAGGAGGTCTCTCACTGTATTTATTATGTAGGAGGGCTCTCACTGTGTTTATCATGCAGGGGGTCTCTCACTGTATTTACCATGTTGGAGGTCTCTCACTTATTTATCATGAAGGAGGTCTGTCACTCTATTTATTTTGTAGGAGGTCTCTCACTGTTTTTATCATGTAGGAGGTCTCTCACTGTATTTATCATGTAGGAGGTCTCTCACTCTATTTACCATGTAGGATGTCTCTCACTCTGTTTATCATGGAGGAGGTCTGTTGTTGTATTTACCATGTAGGAGGTCTCTCACTGTATTTACCATGTAGGAGATCTGTCACTCTTTTTATTATGTAGGATGTCTCTCACTGTATTTATCATGTAGGAGATCTGTCACTCTATTTATTATGTAGGAGGTCTGTCACTGCGTTTATTATGTAGGATGTCTCTCACTCTATTTATCCTGTAGGAGGTCTGTCACTATATTTACCATGTAGGAGATCTGTCACTCTATTTATTATGTAGGATGTCTCTCACTGTGTTTATCATGTAGGAGGTCTGTCACTCTATTTATTATGTAGGTGGTCTCTCACTGTGTTTCTCATGTAGGAGATCTGTCACTCTATTTATTATGTAGGAGGTCTCTCACTGTGTTTATCATGTAGGAGATCTGTCACTCTATTTATTATGTAGGATGTCTCTCACTCTATTTATCCTGTAGGAGGTCTGTCACTATATTTACCATGTAGGAGGTCTGTCTCTCTATTTATTATTTAGGAGAGCACTCATTGTGTTTATCACGTAGGAGTTCTGTCACATTATTTACCATGTAGGAGGTCTGTCTCTCTATTTATCATGTAGGAGGTCTGTCTCTCTATTTATCATGTAGGAGGTCTGTCACTCTCTTTATGATGTAGGAGGGCACTCACTGTATTTAACATGTAGGAGGTCTGTCACTCTATTTATTATGCAGGAGAGCACCCATTGTGTTTATCATGTAGGAGGTCTGTCACTGTATTTATCATGTAGGAGGTCTATCTCTCTATTTATCATGTAGGAGGTCTGTCACTCTATTTATTATGTAGGAGGTCTCTCACTGTGTTTACCATGTAGGAGGTCTGTCACTCTATTTATTATGTAGGATGTCTCTCACTGTATTTATCATGTAGGAGGTCTATCACTCTATTTATCATGTAGGACGTCTCTCTCTCTATTTATTATGTAGGAGGTCACTCACTGCGTTTATCATGTAGGAGGTCTGTCACTGTGTTTATCATGTAGGAGGTCTGTCACTCTATTGATCTTGTAGCCGGTCTGTCACTGTATTTATCCAGTCGGAGGGCTCTCACTGTATTTACCATGTTGGAGGTCTCTCACTGTGTTTATCATGTAGCAGGTCTGTCACTCTATTTATTATGTAGGAGGTCTCTCACTGTATTTATCATGTAGGCGGTCTGTCACTCTATTTATCATGTAAGAGGTCTCTCACTGTATTTATCCTGTAGGAGGGTTCTCACGGTATTTATCATGTAGGAGGTCTCTCACTGTATTTATCATGTAGGAGGTCTCTCACTCTATTTACCATGTAGGATGTCTCTTTACTCTATTTATCATGGAGGAGGTCTGTCACTGTATTTACCATGTAGGAGTTATCTCACTGTATTTATCCTGTAGGAGGTTTCTCACGGTATTTATCATGTAGGAGGTCTCTCACTCTATTAATCATGTAGGAGGTCTCTCACTCTATTTATCATGGGGGAGGTCTGTTGTTGTATTTACCATATAGGAGGTCTCTCACTGTATTTACCATGTAGGAGATCTGTCACTCTTTTTATTATGTAGGATGTCTCTCACTGTGTTTATCATGTAGGAGGTCTGTCACTCTATTTATTATGTAGGTGGTCTCTCACTGTGTTTATCATGTAGGAGATCTGTCACTCTATTTATTATGTACGAGGTCTCTCACTGTGTTTATCATGTAGGAGATCTGTCACTCTATTTATTATGTAGGATGTCTCTCACTCTATTTATCCTGTAGGAGGTCTGTCACTATATTTACCATGTAGGAGATCTGTCACTCTATTTATTATGTATGATGTCTCTCACTGTGTTTATCATGTAGGAGGTCTGTCACTCTATTTATTATGTAGGTGGTCTCTCACTGTGTTTATCATGTAGGAGATCTGTCACTCTATTTATTATGTACGAGGTCTCTCACTGTGTTTATCATGTAGGAGATCTGTCACTCTATTTATTATGTAGGATGTCTCTCACTCTATTTATCCTGTAGGAGGTCTGTCACTATATTTACCATGTAGGAGATCTGTCTCTCTATTTATCATGTAGGAGGTCTGTCTCTCTATTTATCATGTAGGAGGTCTGTCACTCTCTTTATTATGTAGGAGGGCACTCACTGTATTTAACATGTAGGAGGTCTGTCACTCTATTTATTATGCAGGAGAGCACTCATTGTGTTTATCATGTAGGAGGTCTGTCACTGTATTGATCTTGTAGCCGGTCTGTCACTGTATTTATCCAGTCGGAGGGCTCTCACTGTACTTACCATGTTGGAGGTCTCTCACTGTGTTTATCATGTAGCAGGTCTGTCACTCTATTTATTATGTAGGAGGTCTCTCACTGTGTTTACCATGTAGGAGGTCTGTCACTCTATTTATTATGTAGGATGTCTCTCACTGTATTTATCATGTAGGAGGTCTGTCACTGCCTTTACCCTGTAGGAGGACTGTCACTGTGTTTATCATGTAGGAAGTCTCTCACTGTATTTATCATGTAGGAGGTCTATCGCTATATTTATCATGTAGGAGGTCTGCCCTAATATTTATTATTTAGGCGGACTCTCACTGTGTTTATCATGTAGGAAGTCTGTCACTCTATTTACTATGTAGGAGGTCTGTCACTTTGTTTATCATGTAGGAGGTCTGTCTCTCCATTTATCATGTATGAGGGCTCTCACTGTATTTATTATGCAGGATGTCTGTCTCTCCATTTATCATGTCAGTGGCCTCTCACTGTATTTATCATATCGGAAGTCTGTCACTCTATTTATGATGTATTATGGCACTCTCTCTATTTACCATGTTGGAGGTACGTCACTCCATTTATCCTGTAGGAGGTATGTCACTGTATTTATCATGTAGGAGGGCACTCATTGTGTTTATCCTGTAGGAGGTCTCTCACTGTATTTATCATGTAGGAGGTCTGTCACTCTATTTATTATCTAGGATGGCACTCTATTTACCGTGCTGGAGTTCTCTCACTGTGTTTACCATGTAGGAGGTTTGTCACTCTTTTTATCCTGTAGGAGGTCTGTCAGTCTATTTATCATGTAGGAGGGCTGTCACTGTATTTACCATGCTGGAGTTCTTTCACTGTGTTTACCATGTAGGAGGTTTGTCACTCTTTTTATCCTGTAGGAGGTCTGTCAGTCTATTTATCATGTAGGAGGGCTGTCACTGTATTTATCCGGTAGGAGGGCTCTCACTGTACTTATTATTTAGGAGGTCTGTCACTCTATTTATCCTGTGAAAGGGCTCTCGCTGTATTTATCGTGTAGGATTGCACTCACCATGTTTATCATGTAGGATGTCTGTCACTGTGTTTATCATGTAGGAGGCCTCTCACTATATTTACCATGTAGTAGGTCTGTCACTTTATTTATCACGGAGGAGGTCTCTCACTGTATTTGTTATGTAGGAGGTCTGTCAATCTATTTATTATGTAGGAGGACTGTCACTGTATTTAATGTAGAGGAGGTCTGTCACTGTATTTACCATGTAGGAGTTATCTCACTGTATTTATCCTGTAGGAGGTTTCTCACGGTATTTATCATGTAGGAGGTCTCTCACTGTATTTATCATGTAGGAGGTCTCTCACTCTATTTACCATGTAGGATATCTCTCACTCTATTTATCATGGGGGAGGTCTGTTGTTGTATTTACCATGTAGGAGGTCTCTCACTGTATTTACCGTGGAGGAGGTCTGTCACTGTATTTACCGTACAGATGGTCTGTCACTGTATTTACCATGTAGGAGGTCTGTCCCTGTATTTACCATGTAGGAGGTCTCTCACTGTATTTACCATATCGACGGTTTGTCACTGTATTTACTATGTAGGTGGTCTGTCACTGTATTTACCACGTAGGAGGTCTCTCACTGTATTTACCATACAGTCTGTCACTGTAATCACTGTGTAGGAGGTCTGTCACTGTATTTACCATACAGACGGTCTGTCACTGTATTTACCATACAGACGGTCTGTCACTGTATTTACTATGTAGGAGGTCTCTCACTGTATTTACTATGTAGGAGGTCTGTCACTGTACTTACCATACAGACGGTCTGTCACTGTATTTACCATGTAGGAGGTCTCTCACTGTATTTACCATACAGATGGTCTGTCACTGTATTTACCATACAGAAGATCTGTCACTGTATTTACCATACAGACAGTCTGTCACTGCACTTACCTTAGCCAACTCAGCTGAAGAATTTGTATATCTGAAGGAACACTGAGAACAACACAAGTTCAGGGTGTGTTCAAACTTAATTGTTTGACTGCTGCAGTTTTGAATTGCATTGTGCTTTTCCAAGTTTATACACTGGAATTTCAAAGCTTCAACTAATTTCTCACTTAAGTTTTATAACCCTTTTGAAAAGTAAGCTCGACTCTGTTTTTCTTTTATTTCCCCATTTTGTTCAATCCCTCTCCTGAGCTCTGGTGGCCTGGGTGCTGGCACTCCTTTTGTACCTTTCCTTTGTGGCCCCTCTTCATACCCCTGCACTGTGAATGTTTACAGGTTGTTTGACAATATCATCAGTCCCTGTCCTATTGAACCCATGGACACTTTTGAGCTGGTGTAACCTTTCTTTCCTTCCCTTTCCCTCTGGTGATGCTGGGGATAGTCATACAGCACCAGCTGCTCTCCTGGTTTAGATCAGATTGTTGCGCAGGCCAGGAGTTAACCCTTTAGGTCTGCATTGATGTACTATTTTTAAAATTCATTTATGGGATGTGGGCATCGCTGGTGGGCTTCAGAAAAAGCGTCCCACGGGGCAGGATGAGGTTTCATGAGGGTTTTTAAAAATTTAACAAATGTTTGCAATAAAGTGATGGACATGTCCCAACTCAAGTGACAGTGTCACATGGAGGGACGAGTCAGGGAAATTTTTTAAGCGGTTACCTTCAATGTTTTAATTCGGAGCCAATCTCCCTGAGCCTGCACTTAGCCTCAGGACGATCTGTGCGCTCTTTCATGTGCATGCACGAAAGAACGCACTCTCGGCTGAGGGATTCCACCCCCACCCCCACCCCTCACCTCCGTCTGCACAGGGAGTGCTCAGCGCTTCCTGGAGGACATCACGCTGGGTGGGCCTTAATTGGCCCGCCCATGTAAAATGGTGGCGCGCCCCCCAATCGGGGGCGCCAATCAGAGGCGCACCTCCACGTGCCTGCTCCTGCACTTCCCCCCTAACGGGGGAGGGGGGGAATTCTTCCCATTATCAACTTGTAAATCCTTCCACATCATGACAATGGCAGGCAGCAAGAGCGGACACGATTCCTGGTCACTCATGTGATGGAAAGAAATTGGTGCCTCTACCATGACTATCCATAGCTCTAGGCTATGATGTGCATGTTGCCATAACACTATATAACACACCACTATTGTAGATATAGGCCAGCATCCTAGCAAGAAAAAAGCTGCAGGGCATATCTACTTAAAAATGAGTTTATTTCCACGATAATGAGTTACTGGGAAGGCACATCTCCCATCAGGGATGCCCATCTGCTTGCACAGGACTGCCTCGCATCAGTGCCATGTCATCAGGTGGCCCATAGATTAGCATATAAGGTCTGTTAATTCTTTATAATACAACAATCACCATAGCCACTGATAGACAATGGCACCTGGGATGTGGAACATGGGGAGATGAGGGAAGCCGGGGTTGCTCTCCTTAGAGCAGAGGAAGGAAAATAGAGGTGTTCAGAAACTGTTGATTTCGTGAATAAGGAGAAAATGTTTCTGGTAGCAGAAGGGTCAGTAACCAGTGGACACAGATTTAAGGCAACTGGTAAAATAGAACAGCAAAACACTTATTCTGCAATTCTGCTGGTGGACAAGGGATTGAAATATTGGAGCATAAATGCTGCCACCTGCAGTGAGTCACAAAAGATGCTTGACTGAAGGTCCCCCCAAGCAATCTTGGTTTGACATTTTGAGATGGGCATTTCAGAGATTAGTGCGCTTCACAAAATAGAATAAAATCTGCTGTTCCTGCCAGAGGGGCATCTCCAGTCGAGATTTTTGGAGTGAGGCTATAATAGATAGCGAAGAGTGTGGGTTGGGGTTTTGAAGAGGTTGGGGTTTTGTGTTTTGAGAAAATATGAAACTAGAAACACCCCTATCAGATAGGGAACAGATTCAGATACACTTGGTACATTTCTTTTAAAATGTGCGGGGAGATGATTAAATCCCAGCTCTAGGAATGAGAGATAGAGAGACGATATGGATCACTGTACTACCCACAAGATGCACTGATCACCCCTGAGATGGCTTTTTAGTCTCCCCACACTTCCTTTCTCTTCTCTTTATGTGTTTTTCCCTCGGTGAATCTTGCAACACCATATTGTAGGTCACAGTGAAGCAGCACTTATATCGGCAAGACAAGAAACAAAACACTGCAGATGCTGGAAATCTGAAATAAAAACAGAAAATGCTGGAAAAAGCAGGTCAGGCAGGATCTGTGAAGGGAGGAAATAAAATGACAGTGAATTTTGAAACCATTGTAAAGAGGGATGACTAACTGCATAATACACAGATTCAGCCAAGAGGCCGTGAAAGCAAGGGGTATGTTTGGTTTCATTCTTGTATGTAATGCATCGTTATGATGGCATAATTGTCATAATAATAAAAGCTTCATGTTTATTTGTACCAAAATTTACCTCTGTTATAATTGTCCGTTTGTTGAGCATTTATGGTCAGCCCCACATACAAGTTCCAGACCCAGATGTGGCCCTCCAGCTGAACAGTTTGGCAATCCCTGGCAAAGGTCACGTGATCCCTTTGCTTCAGGGTGAAGAGAATAAGGTTCAAGTTTGTCTTACAAAAACAAAATACAGAGGATGCTGGAAATCTGAAAAGAAAAATGCTGGAAAAACTCAGCAGGTCCGGCAGCATCTGTGGAGAGAGAAACAGATGCAGAGAGACAGAAAGAGTGAGGGAAAGAGAGAGCCAGAGGGGGAGAGAGACAGAAAGAGAGAGAGAGAAACTTACGACTGTAGAACACTTTGAGACATTTTTCTATGTTACAGTGGCTATATACACCCCAGGTTGCTGTCATTGTCTGTTTTGAATAAAGATTGTCACCTTGCAACACAGGCAGTACTCCATTTGTAGATGAAGGTGAATTGTGCGCTCCAAGTAAGAGGTATCATTAAAAACAATGGGGGAGTTTCCACTGGTCACTCTGTGTTATCTCCATTTCTTATATTTGCTATTTTTAATCCTCAAGAAAAAGTTGAATTTTAAACTTTGAAGGAAAAATTGGGTAATGTTTGAAGCAAAGGAAGATACAGTAACGGTGACCATGGCAACTATCATCGATTGTTGTAAAACCCCATCTGGTTCACTTATGTCCTTTAGGGAAGGAAATCTGCCATTCTTACCTGGTCTGGCCTACATGTGACTCCAGACCCACAGCAATGTGGTTGACTTTTAACTGCCCTTGGGAATGACCTATAGCAAGCCACTCAATGCGGAACGCTCCAAGTAGTTGGATCGTGCCGTACTACCTGTCATTTGTTGAAAAGTTTAGGCAGAAAAATGCCTTTGACCACAAGTCCGTCATATGCAATTTCCTAGAGGCCTGTGGGTAAAGAGATGGTGGATCCTGTGGGATGGTTCCCCGAGCAGACTGTCAAAGTCATTTGGCAGAATGCCTCATCGCCAGAACTTTCCAACAAGCACCGAGACGTAGCTTGGCTGGTGGTGAGAAAGGCCCTCCCCACCAGATCCTTCCTACACGCCAGGAGTCTCACCCCCCTCTGCACGTTGTCCTCGAGGTGGCTGTGGTGGGGAAGAGACCATTGTTCACCTCCTTGTGGATTGTCCTTTGCAGAGAAGGTCTGGAGAGAGATGCAGTGCTTTCTGTCGAGGTTCATCCCGAACAGTTCTGTGACACAGGACTCTGTGCTCTATGGGCTGTTTCCAGGGACACACACCCAGACAAACATCAACTGCAGCTGGAGGATCATCAACTGGTGAAAGATGCTCTTTGGTCTGCCAGAAACTTGTTGGTCTTCCAGTGGAATGAGCTGTCCCTGACTGAGTGTTGCAGACTGGCACATTCCAAGGTCCAGGACTACATGCTGAGGGACGCACTAAAGATCTTTCTGCCATAGTGCACCGAGGGGCTGGGGGTTGTAAAGATATCCCATTAAAGAATAATTACTGAAAAGACAATGGGCTGAATGCCTCCTTCTGTGTCTTTTTAAAAAGAGAAGCAGCTTGCTCTGAGTCTCCTATGTGGAATATCTATGCTTGTGCCTCCCTGTGCATGTTTAGAATAATGTATGGCATACTTAATCCTGAAGGTGGCGCTACAGTCCTGTCCAATGACACTGAAGGCCGATCGTGGAACCTTAAAATTGGAATATCAGTTCTGAATAAAAATATACTTGTTTAATACTTAAGACTTAAGACCATTACTTGTTTAAGGCTCCCGTATAGCTAAGATATTTGCTAGAAGCCTACCTGTGTCCCCTTTATTTCTATTTTATCTGGTCATTATCTCATTACTGTTTGTGGGATCTTGCTGTGCGCAAATTTGTTGCCACATTTCCTACATCACAACAGGGACTCCACTTCAAAAAGTACTTTGTTGGTTGTAAAGCACTTCGGAATGTCCCTAGGTTGTGAAAGGCACAATATAAATGGTACATTATCCTGCTGGAGCATAGGAAAATCTTACTACAATCGTACAAGGATTTGGTGAGATTACACCTTGGAGTACCGCGTACAGTTTGGTCTTTGTACCTAAGGAAGAATATACTTGCCTTGGAAACAGTACAGCAAAGGTTCACCTGACAGGTTCCTGGGATGCACGGGCTATCCAACAAAGCGATATTGAGTAGACTGGGCCTACATTTTCCAGACTTTACAAGAATGAGAGGTGAATTCATTGAAAGGTCTAAAACTCTTAGAGGGCTGAGTGACTCTTTCCCCTGGCTGGCTAGTCTAGAGCGAGCCATCATAGTCTCAGGGTAAGGGACTGATCATTTAGGACTGAGATGAGGAGAAATTTCTTCACTAAGAGGATTGTGACTCTTTGAAATTCTCTCCCCCCAGGGAGCTGTGGATGCTGAGTTATATATTCAAGGCTGAGATCAATAGATTTTTGGACAGTAAGGGAATCAAGAGATATGGGGAGAGGGTGGGAAAGTGGAGTTGAGACTGAAGATCTTACTGAATGGCGGAACAGCTCGAGGTGCCAATGGTCTACTCCTGCTCCTATTTCTTATGATTTTATGGTCCATTTATCTTGCAACTGCTACACTCTTGCTGAAGAACTCTGAAAACTAGATGGAGAGATTTCTGAGACTGAGTTACAATCATGCTGATCACCTGTCCTATCCTCAGCTCCCTTCCCATACGAATGGTATGCACTCACCTGAGTCTCCCCGCGGCTCTGCTCTTGCTGCATGCTGCTGCTGATAGCAATAAAATGAGTTCAAAGGTCACGGCCTCGCTGGTTGCTGCTCATGTTTGAAAGGCGTTGAAGTGTTAGATAAGCAATGCAGGGCCGGGAGGATGAATTTGCGAAGCTCTCCCCTTCCCTACCTCTGTAACTTCCTTCAGCCCTACAACCTTCTGGGATCTCTATGCTCTTCCAATTCTGCTCGCTTGAGCATCCCCGATTCTAATCGCTCCACCATTGGCAGCCGTGCCTTCAGCTGCCTGGGTCCCAAGCTCTGGAATTCCCTCCCTACACCTCTCCACTTCTCTACCTCTCTCTCTCCTCCTTTAAGATGCTTCTGAAAACCCACCTCCTTGACCAAGCTTTTGCTCACCTATCTTTGGGCAGGATTTTCCATTCCCGCCCGAAATCAATGGATCTTTAGCTGGTCCGACCCACCCTGTGATGATTCCTGTGGCGGGTGGGACTGGAAAATTCCACCCCTAATATCTCCTGCGGCTCAGCGTCAAATTGTGTTTGATTGCACGCCTGAGAAACATCTTGGGGACGTTTCATTATGCGAGGACACTCGATAAATGCAGCCTGTTACTGGCAGTCAAAATGGGTGGGCCAGCAGATAGTGCCCATGCTGAGGTCAGCCTGAGAGGGTGGTGAAGGGATGGGTTTTGCCCCCGCAGCTTGGGTTACACTGAGACCCACATGACTGGTTTGGGGGCGACCTACAGGAGCTGCACCTGGGCGCAGAGCTGGAACTCCAGGACATGTCCAAGTCGGGGTGATGAGATGCTGGGAGGGCAGCTTCAAGGTGGCGTTGGCACCGATCCATCTGCTGCCCTCTGAACTCCACGTGCTTGAGCCTCCTGGCTATGGAAGGCTATACCGTGTGGTGCCCATCGTGATGTAGGCAGCATGTGTCCAAGGGGGGAGGGGGAAGCAGAGCCCAGCATCTTTGTGTGAGTGTTCGGCAGCAGCAGGGTGAGGAGGCTCTGGAGCCCTGATATGTCCCACTCTGCTTGGGGTGGGACGTGTGTGAACAGAGTCCATGTACAGTTTGCACGAATCAACGCTCGTCTCTCAATTTCAGGAGAAGAATTCTCATAACGTGGCAGAGCGGGTGAGGACTGGCACAGATCGCCGTTCTTAGCCGCTTCGAACAGGAGGCCCTGGATCTGGGGAGGCGCCATATGCCCAGGTCCACTGGTGTGGGTGAGGCTGGGGTGCCACGGGCAGGTATTTATGCCCAACAGTGAGGTCAGCATTGTTCTCCCAACAGCCGTGGCACTGCTGAATGTTCAGTGATTTAACTTTGCAACGTTGCTTGACCATTGGTTATGGAAGGATGAGCGCATAATGATCCGGGGGACAGGGATACACTTTGACATTGTCTCCACGGTAACTGAGCCACTGTCCTTGTTCTTCCTTTCAGCATCAATGGATCAGGGCCAGGAGGAGGACCAGCAGGGGCCCCCTCTCATACCTGAGGGGCCCTGAAGTCTCACCAGTGTCACACCATCTCTGCCAGGCAGGCACCAGCGCAGATACTAACACCTCGATGGGAATTCGAACATCGGCTAGTGTCCCGGGGCACAGTGGTGAGGGCACTTCACATTCACTGGAGGAGCTGGCAGAGGCAGGGAGTGCCCATGGTGCCAGCAGTCAGAGGACTGTAGGGAACCAGGCACATGCTCAGTCGGTGCCTGATGATGTTCCTCTGGAGTCATCCACGATGCAGCAGCTGCAGGAAATATGGCCAGGTGTGTGGGAACATCTGGGGGAGATACATGAGGCTATGCTTGGCTTGGTCTTCATGGTGGAGGAGTCTACGTGGACGATCACTGAAGCAATGAGCCACATGTCCGAGTGCCATGGGTCCTCCATGGAGAGAGTGGTGACTCTCGTGGAGAGGCTGCTCCAGGAGACCGGCCAGGGCTTCCTGGGGATGTGCTCTGACCAGCAAGCCTCACATTGGCATTGACCTCAGCTGGTCACTGCCAGTGTGGGAGATGGTCTAGGCACCAAGTTTCCCAGCTCGGTGCCCATCCATCCACGGTGAGCAGGGAGGTCTGAAGTGACCTCACGTTGGCACAGCATCTGCCTGGCGTCTCTGCGAGCACCTCTCGGGACGCTCCGGATGAGGGTTACAGCCCTCTCCATTTCCCAGTGATCGTACCATCCGATGAGGCTGCGGTGACTGGAGAGATGCCAGCTGTGGAACTGGCAGCTCCCTCCCTGGTGGGACCAGCACAGGCTCCACGGGCCAGAGGACGACCGCCAAGGTCATCGAGGCCAACAGGACAGCAGAGTGAGCAGGCTGTCTCAGATACCACTCCCAGCGGGGGGGAGCAACAAGACGTAGCACCCGGAAACATAAACATAAGATACCTTAGGCACACACGGGTTTCTCACAGGTGCTTTTGTGTTGGCTCCAGATGAAGCCCTTGTGACTTGATCTGATTTGTAACACTATTGTCTCTTTGGGAATAAGTTGGTTTGCTTGACAGAATAAATTCAGATATGTCACCATGGCTGAGGGTGCCTCTTTTCTTCTGCATGTGGATGGTTTCCAAAACTGTAATGAGGGCTTTGTGGGATATTCAGCTTTATTAACAAGGCCCTTAGTGACTGTTCCTAACCTGGCAGATTTTGCACTCAGGTATCGAGTATGGAGCCTGCAGCCCAGGCTTGTCCTGGAGGTCCCTCTGTGGTGTTCTAGCTGAAGGTTCATTGGATTAAAGTCCCCTGGATGTTCCTGCCTCCCTGGAGTCTGCCCGGGTCAGTGTCTACCCCCACAGCATTTCCCTGTGTGTGCTCACCCTCGGACTCACTGCTGGACTCATCGTGTGCAGCCTCAGACACTGTGTCGATGCCTTCATCGTCCACTGTATCCTCCCTTTCCAGTGCCAGATTGTGGAGAGCGCAGCATGTAACCACTATCAGCGACACACGATCTGGGGGGTACTGGAGTGCGCCCCCTGAACGGTCCAGGCATTGGAACCACATCTTGAGAAGACCTATGGTTCTCACCACCACAGCCCTTGTGGAGGCGTGACTCCTATTGTACCGCTGCTCAGCCTCTGTTCTTGGATGGTGGAGAGGCATCATGATCCACCTTCTGAGGGGATAGCCCTTGTCACCCAGCAGCCAACCATCCAGCCGGGCTGGAGCACTGAAGAGCCTCGGCACCTGGGAGTGTCTGAGGATGTAGGCGTCGTGGAAGCTGCCTGGGTACCTTGCACAGACTTGTAGAATCAGCATCCTGTGGTCATACACTATCTGCACGTTCATGGAGTGGAAGCCCTTCCTGTTGATGAAGGCACCCGGCTCACCTGCTGGTGCCTTGATGGCCACATGTGTACAGTCTATAGCACCCTGGACACGGGGGAACCCAGCAATGGCCACGAAGCCTCTGGCTCGCTCTGTCTGACTTGCCTGGTCCCAGCGGACGTGGATGAAGGTCAATGCCTGTCTGAACAGAGCGTCTGTAACCTGCTTGACACAAGTGTGGACAGCTGACTGGGAGACACCACAAAGATCACCCACCGAGCCCTGGAAGGTGCCAGAGGTATAGAAGTTGAGGCAACTGTGAGCTTCAGAGCCACTGGAATGGGGTGTCCACCCACACAGTTAGCGGAGATCTCAGGCCCTATCATCTGACAGATGGAGGTCACCGTCTCCCTTGAGAGACGGAGCCTCCTTCGGCACTACACCTGACATATTGAGGTAGCTGTTTCTCCGCTTGTAAACCCTGGTAGCAGGATAGTGGTGTCTTCTGTGGACCCTTCCACCTTGGACTACCTCTTGGTCCTGCTCCCCTTGTGCCAGCGCCTGTCCTCCTACAGATAGCTCCCCTGGAGGCTAAATGTGCACTCCTGGCCTCCTCCCCCTTCTAGCCCTCCCTTCCTCCTCAGAGGAGGTGCCTCCAGTGGAGAGCTCAGCTCCTATTCCCAGGCTAAGGGAAGGCTTCCTGTAATCTGCAGGGCCAGAAAAGATTCCTCACTGCAGAGTGCTGACCTGGAGGTTTAGAGTCCAGAAAAAGCAGCCAGGATGTGTTTTGAAGAACGGCAGATCACACAGGCAAGTTTCAAAAACTTTCAAAAATAAATATTTGGCTGTTCACATTCACGACCCCAGTGACCCCTCTTATCCCGCCTGTGGATGAGATTAATACAAACGTGTCCGACCCGCCTGCCCATTGTGTCCATGTGCCAACCCGAAGATCACACGGGCGCTGAATAATCAGTGTTGATTGGTGATTAAAGGGCCTTAAGTGGCCCGTTAATTAATGACATCATCGTGCGCCCCCCCCAGTGAAATATCGTAATGGTGCGCGGTGATGTCGGGACGCTCACCATGCGCGTTCCCATACGCCAATGGGAAAATTCTGCCCAGTGTTTTGCAAATGGTGGTGGGGGTGAAGGTTAGACTGTGACATACAGGATGTGTCCAAACCGTATTCCTTGATGGTTCAGAATGCCCAGGCATGTTCCCTTTTCGTCTATGTGTCAGATCAGCCCCCCCAGCTATGGATTTGTGGAAATAAAGGGAAATAGTTGCAGGGAGGGAGCTGGTGAGTGAACTTTTGGCCTGGTTTCAATGCTCATCCTTAACTGTCTGCTACACAGTGCCATTTCCAAACTCTCCAGTGTTCAGCTTGAGGTAATGACGGAATGAAGGGATGATTTTCTCTCTCAACTGCTTGCGCTGAAATGGCAAGCGTGTATTTTCATGCTTACAGTTACAATTTCACCACAAATAGCGCTACTTGCAGCTTGAGAGCAAGGATTCTGCAGGGAAAGCTGGGTCCTTGTCAGTGCTGCTCAGTGGGAGACCAGAAGATGGCACAATTTAGCCAACGGTGAGAAGGTTCCATTCAGATTTTCCACCAGTGAGAAGTGATTAAGGAAAAAGGCATCTGAGGACAGTGAACATCAATTAACTGGTAAAACCCAGAAGAAAGCTTGACCTAGCCATCAATCAAGGAAAAAATTAGAGTTAGGACCAGTGGGAAAAATCCCATGTCAGAGACACCAGTGGCAGAAGGCAATGCATTACTAAAATACCCTTTCATCTGAGCAAAGTCGGTTGAATCGTCTCCTCTCTAAGCTGGCCAGAAGTGTTTGAAGTAAAATGAGTATCTCCAGTGTCAAATCAGTTCCTAGTGGTTAGTCGATACTGACTGATCCTGGTTAATCTATACTAACACACCCTGGTTAGTTGATACTGACTGACCCTAGTAAATCAATACAGACAAACCCTGGTTACTCTTATACTAACAGACTCAGGTTAGTCTATACTAACTGACCCAGTTAGTTTATAATGCCTGACCCTGGATAGGTATAGAACTGACTATACTAACAGGCCCTGGTTAGTCTATACTGACTGATCAAATTAATATATGTTGACCGACCCTGGTTAGTCCAAATTGACTGACCCTAGTTAGTCGATACCCACCAACCCTGGTTACCCTGTACTGACTGACCCTGGTAAGCCTATATTGACTGACCCTCATTAGTCGATATTAGCAGACCTTGGTTCATCTCTACTGACTGACCCTAGCTGGTTTATATTGATCGACCCTCATTAGCCTATACAACAGGCCCTAGTTAGTCTTTATTGACTGACCTTGATTAGTCCCTACTTACTGACCCTGGTTAGCCTATATTGACCAACCCTTATAATAGCTTATAATAGCAGACTCTGGTTAGTCTATATTGAGTGACCCTGATTAGTCTCAACTGATTGACCCTGGTTAGTCTATTATGACAGTCTCTGGTTAATCCATACTGACTGATCTTGGTTAGCCTATATTGTCTAACCCTGGTTAGTCTAAACTGACTGATGCTGGTTACATTATACTAACAGACACTGTTTAGACTATACCGACTGACTCTGGTTAGTCTGTACCAACAGACCCTGGTTAGTCTATATTGACTGCTATGATCAGGTGAGGATGGGTACAAAGATTCCCCTTTACTCCCTCCCATTAGGGTTGATTGTAACAGGTTTTTCTTAAAATTGATAAGGATGAATGTACCAATTCAATGTATGCACTTAATTGTTTACATAAGCTTGGTTTAACAGGCTTTCTTGAGTTTAAACATGTAAGGTGGTTAGTTTTAATTGTGCTAAAAACCCACCAAGGTAAAAATATTAAAATATTACAAAGGTAAACATATGTCCCGACACTCACAACACAGACACAAAATTAAGATACAATGATAAAAGGCAAAGATAGAAAGAGCTCACTGATTATGAGTCCTTTGCTGTTGTTTGTGGCTGGGGCAGTTCTTGAACTGTTAGTTCTTAGTTTTTTCCTGGAAATGCTGCTTTGGAACTTGAAGTTTTCTTCAAAATGTTGCTATCTGCTATCCACAGTATGATATAGGCAGACAGGGTTCAGCTCAGTTGAAAGAGGGTGAGCATCCTTTTTGCTGCCTTCAGACGTTCCTTCTCTTGGCTGCCTCGAAGCCAGCATGGATTTATAATCAAAGACTTTCAAAAATCAGAAAGTTTTGGTCAAGTGTCAACTGGCCATTGATACATGATGGGAAACAATCGATAGCCTATTCCTGTTAATGTAGGAGTTTCCACCTCCCATGGTCAAAACCATCAACTTACAATAGAGGCAAATAGTGGTCCTTAGCACTTGCCTTGTACACAATCAGTTTTGTGTGTTTTCCTTTGTTACCTGGTAGTCCGGGAGACAGAAAGCCTGAAGCCTTATTGTCCTGGCCGTTTTGGGGTAAGTCCTGACAAAGGCAGGTGCAACATTCCATAAGGATGTGGCCTAGGCACGTTCATTGTAGTCCACCCTTTAGAAACTTGGCCAGCTTGCAATCCCAAACGTTGGATGACCTGTGGCAGCCTAAGTCCGTGTCTTTGTTTTAACAGCTGAAACTATCTTTTTAAAAATGTTCCATATGTGAGCTCAGCGGATGAAGTTTAATTTTAATATTTGACCTCCCCAACATGCACAATGAAATGTGACTTGTAGGAACGTTTCATTACAGGGTGAAAAAGGAACAAAATGCATGCATGCCCATTCACACTTCTAACATTATTGTTATGGCTAAACTCTGTGTTAGCTTTGGTACCCAAGAAATTCTAACCTGGGTTCGATTCTGGATGAAGCATCAGTTATCATATTGTTTTTCCTTGCAATGTAGGTAAATCATTAGGTGATAAGACTGTATTAGCAAACTCCGACTAAATAGCCCTATATTTTGAGTTTTGAATTTCTCCACAAAGGCCAAGGGATTGTGGTCTGCATAGGCTAAGGTCTCCCTGTAACCATGTTGGATGTCTACTTCAAAGTGTTTAAAAGCCAGTAATAGTCCCAGGGTTTTCTTCTCCACAGTGGGGTATCTCTTCTGGTGCCTGTTTAGCTTTTTGGAGAAACGCCCCACTGGCATCTCTACACCCGACCCATCATCTTGAAGCAGGATGGCACCTACCCCCAGGTCACTAGCATCAATAGCCACCTTGAATGATTTGTTAAAATTTGAGGCAGTCAGCACTGGTTCGTTGATTAAGATGGCTGTCAGCCCCTCAAAAGCTGCTTGGTACTCCCCTGACCACACTACCCTCGTCTTTTTTCTCTGTAACAAGTCTATCAGTGGGGCGGCTATAGTACTGAAGTTTGGGATGAACTTGCACTAGTAGCTACACATCCCTATACATCACTGCCTGCACTTTTGCTGCTCTGGGTAACACCTGCCCTTGACCCACTATATGCCCTAGGTAGGTTACCTGGGCTTTAGTGAACTCACTCTTTGCAAGATTTACCACTAAAGGAACTGACCATAACCTTCTGAAAAAGGTTTCTAGCTGGTCTAAGTGGTCCTTCCAGCTGTCACTGTATACTAGCAGATCATCAAGGTACATTACTGCAGTAATTATGGTTTTATTTAGTGTATAACGTACCTTTAAGAATAACACTTGTTAGGAAGATCACATGATATGTAGTAACAAATAGGAGAGTAGCATGGGCTACCTCAGCAGACAGTGTAGAGACAGAGATGGAGTTGAAAGCACATGTGTAGTTGCTGCTGAATATATTGTAAATAAGCTTAAAGTTTCCACCCAAGAAGTGTCTGCAGATCAACTCTATAATTAATAGCACAACTCGGCCAGCCTACAACAAACTGGCGATGAGGAGAAAAACAGGATTGAACAGAAGAAATCAAGTTAAAAAGAAATCGCACTATACCTCACCCAGTGATTGTAAGTAGCGAGCTCCGTTAGAATTGAAGAAGTTATCCCCTCTCAAAATACCACAATTTGGGAGAATTGATCCTTTTGAGCCAGCTACAGATGATTGGTTTCAATATATAGAACGCCTCACATTCTTTTTTCAAGTGAACAAGATTATGGGGGAAGAGAAGAGGTGAGCAATCCTCTTGAGTACTTGTGGGAGAAAAACCTACAGCTTGATTCAAAGTTTGACAGCACCCAGTGCCCGAGATTCAAAGAATTTTGATGAATTGGTGGACCTTGTGAAGGGTCACTTTCAACCCAAGCCCCCAGTCACGATGCAGAGGTTCAGGTTTAATTTGTGAGATAGAGCCCTGTACATGCTCCATGGCAAATTTGAAACAGCTAATGGAACATTGAGAGTTCGACATGCTCAGAGATTGTTTAGCGTGTGGTGTGAAGGAGGACGCTATTCAGAAAAGATTAGTGTCCGAAGTGAATATGGATTTCAAGAAGGTGCTAGAGATAGCGCCGGCCATGGAAAGTGCAGTAAGAGATTCAGAAGCAGTACGGGGTGCACAAAATGGCACCATCCTCCACATCAGACAGGAAACCTCAGCCAAAAGAGGCACGAGAAAGTGAGACTCTGCCAAGAAGCGGGAAACAGGCCCCGCTAACTGAAGAATAAAGAAAAATAACTTAGCAGTGAGATTGAAGAATGATTTTAATAGGAGGTGGAAACAATCAGCCTTTTAGTGATTGGCAGTTTAAAAAAATCGAATGCTACTATTGTCACAGAAATGGACACATGATGAGGCAGTGCAAGGAAAGATCCAATCAGGTTTGTAAACAAAAGAAGAAGCCCAATGAAATCTACAATGTGGAAGATCCTGAAACAACAAATTCAGACATTTACTCGTTGTTTAATCTGAAAGTTGGAAAGATGGAACCAATATTTATCACAGTGAAAGTAAATGGCAAACCTGTTAGAATGGAAGTGGACACGGGAGCTTTCACTACAGTAATTGGGGAACATACCTTCAGATATCTGAATAATGGGGAACATCAATTAAGTTTAGAAGAAACAGCTGTCAAGCTAAGAACAGATACCAGTGAAGACATTCAAGTAAAAAGAATAAGCAAAGAAACTGTCCATTATGGAAGCCAATCAATAAAGTTACCAGTGTTGATATTGAGAGGCAGAGGACCCAGCTTCCTAGAGTGAAATTGGCTTAGGGAAATCAACCTTGATCAACCACTGGGATTCCAAAAGGAAGCTGGAAGCATTCCTGTTCTGAAAAAGGAGTGTGTAAGGACTCAACAAGCTGAAGAAATGCAGGCTGTCTTAAGCCAAAGCCTGGAGAAACAGCAGAAGGGACCTGGAGAGACGCTGCTCGATGACAGAGTTTGAGACGAGGTGAGCAACCTTTGAAAGGAAAAAGAAAACCTGTTGAAAGACCTTCACACACGACAAGATTCCTCAGGTCACCGTTTGTACCACTGGAAAAGTGTGAAGAGAAACAGAAAGAATTCAGCACCTCTCTGAATAAACTGAAGGATGAGTTGGCAGAGGAGACACAACAATGTTCAATTTTCCAGGAGGCAGCAAACAAATACAAAAAAGAGATGGAGGAGCTGAAGAGTCAGCTAAATGAAGCCAAAGAGGCTTTGGAAGCAAAAGTCTCAGAATTTCCCAAGAAGCAGACAGATAATGAAATTTTGGGAGTCTCAGCCGCTGAGCTCAGACAATCCAGGTTTCCATCTGAGAGAAGTCTGGCCAATAGTGAAGTCAGAAGGAAAGCCGAGATTAAAGTCTGTGCACTTAGAAAGGAGATACAGAAATATTAATAGGGCCTTAATTCTGGCAGCATACAAATACACTTTCATACATAGGCCTGGTAATCAAATCGCAAACACCGATGCCCTTAGTCATTTGCCTTTACAAGAAAATGATGAGCACATCCCAGTTCCACAGGAACTTGTCTTATTGTTAAATTTCTTAGGTTCCTCACCGGGATGTGCTGAACAGATCAGAGACTGGACAAGTCGGGACCCAGTCCTATCTCAGGTACGAGAACAAGTGCTACAAGGTTGGTCACAGGAGCCCGTGTTTGATGAAATGAAACCGTACTTCAACAGAAGACATGAAATAACCAGTCAGGATGGCATCTTATTGTGGGGAGCATGAGTGATAGTTCCTCCAAAGGGAAGGGAGCCTCTTTTAATTGAACTACACAGTGCCCATCCAGGAATTTCCCGAATGAAGACCATAGCACACAGCTATCTGTACTGGCCTGGGATGGATGGTGAAGTAGAGAGTTTAGTAAAGCACTGTGTGCAATCTCAGCAACTGTAAAAGTTGCCAGTGACAGCTCCATTACAGCCTTGGGAGTGGCCAGGTAGACCCTGGGTGCGGTTACACATTGACTATGTGGGACCTTTCCTGGGAACAATGCTTCTGTTCATTGTCGATGTCCATTCAAAATGGTTGGATGTATATGAGGTGAAGTCACCAACATCGGCCGCTACAATTGAGAAACTACATCAGAGTTTGCTATTCATGGACTACCAGAAGTAGTTGTTTCTGATAACGGCACAGCATTTACCAGAGCTGAATTTCAATGGTTTATCAGCCTCAATGGTATCACTCATGTGAAAACTGCACCGTACCCACCCTTTCTCAAACGGACTGGCCGAAAGGGTGGTTCAAATGTTCAAGACAGGCGTGAAAAATCGAACTGGCGATTCCTTGGCAACCAAGCTAGCTCACCTTCTTTTTCATTACAGGACTACCCCTCACACAACAACAGGTGTCACACCTGAGGAGTTATTGTTGAAACGCTGTCTCAGGACGAGATTCAGCTTAATAATGCCGAATTTAGAGGGGAAGGTGAAAAGGAGTCAGGGAACCAGAAAACTAGACACGACTGGCATAGTCGCGAGAGGAAATTTACCGTGGGAGAGCCGGTATATGTGAAAAACTTCAGGGAAGGACTAAAGTGGTTACTGGGTGAAATAAATGCAGTGACTGGACCTCTATCTTACCAGGTGGAGGTGGAAGGCTGGATCATCCAATAATATGTGGACCATTTAGGGAAGAGAGAGACAAATCACCAAGAATTGGTTCCACCAGTGATCATGACCAGGTCTGCGTTTCCTGTGGAGGATACTCAACCCAGGACTGACATGTCTGATGTTCCTGCAAGAGTTGAGGATACAGAACTGCGAGTGCCCACTGAAGCACCTGATGTTCAGGCAACTCCGGAGGGGAGGTTCCTGACAAAGAATCTGAAGCTGTGGAGCTGTGACGTTCCACACGTACCAGGAAACCACCTGAAAGACTGAACTTGTAAATTCCTCACCCAGTGTAAATATTATGTTGTCTTGAAAAATATGTACTTGTAAATATAATATGTATAGCCGAGTTAAAGGGGGAGGAATGTAGTAATTATGGTTTTATTTAGTGTGCAATGTACCTTTAAAAATAATGCTTGTTAGGAAAGATCACATGATCTGTAGTAACCAATAGGAGAGTAGCAAGGGCCACCACAGCAGACAGTGTAGAGACAGAGTTGGACTTGAAAGCACACATGTAACTCTTTCGAGTACAAACACGTTTCCATCTGTTCCTATTCAGATGAGGTTACATTGTTTCATAGTTTGCCAATGTGAGATTTGAACTCTTGATCTTGGGGTTCCAAACCCAGAGTATATTGTAAATAAACTTAATGTTTCCACTTAAGAAGTGTTTGCAGATCAACTCTATCATTAATAGTATAACTCAGCCACCTTACAACAACTACACAGTTAGGGACTCTGGTCACTACCTGGTTCATCAGCTTCTGGAAGGTGGCTGGAGCATTTCTTAACCTGAATGGCATAACTCAGCATTGCAAAAGGCTGTCTGGGGTGGCAAAGGCCGAGATTTCTTTAGCCCAGAATGTGAAGGGAACCTGCTAGTATCCCTTTAGCAGATCTATTTTTGTTACATAAGGTGGTGTTTCCTACCCTGTCCATACAGTCCAAGTGGGGAATTGGGTCCAGTCCAGTCACTGCATTATCCTTTCTGTATTCAATGCAGAGCCTGGTACAGTCATCAGGCTTAAGCACTAGCACAACTGGAGAACCCCAGCTACTTTGACTGGGCTCAGTCAGGTTCTTTTCTGGATTTCTGCTTTCACTTGGATCAGTTTTTCGGGATCTAGGCGATCATTGTCTTCAGGGTCCGATGGAATTATTTTAAGGCCCTTTGCCACTGTAGGTGGCGGGTTGAGGACTTTAGCTGAGTTATACCCAAATTGCACATAAGATTTTGGAAACTTTTGGACCTAAAATTGGTGCCCTGATCCGACCGGATCTCGACTGGTAATCCATATCAGGCGAAGAGCTGGGTCAACGTCTCCAGCATTGCCATGCCAGAAATAGTCCTCACAGGGATGGCCTTTGGGAACAGGGTAGCCACATCCACAAGAGTGAGCACAGACTGTGGCCCCTGTTCGTTCTTTATTTGCAGGGGTCTGACACAATCTACCTACACCTTGCTGAATGTTTCTCCAAAATCTGGCATGGGACTCCGGGGTGCCCATTTTAATAAAGGCTGGGGGCTTCCCCATAGACTGGCACGTGTGGCATGTTTTACAGAACTTGTGCCATGCCCTTGTGGAGGCGTGGCCAGCAAAGGTGCTGCCATGTGCGAGCTTGGTCTTCCAGATACCTGCATGCCCAGGCAAGGGGATTTTATGGGCTATCCCCAATATCTGCCTGCGGTACCTTGGCAGTACCACCATCTGGTAGACCACTGCCCACCCTTTGTCCAGGGCAATTAGGGATGGGCAATAAATGCTGGCCCAGCCAGCAAAGCCCACAACCCATCAATGAATAATAAAAATGGTCTGCTTATCCTATCCTTTGGGTCATCTAAATCTCTGGGAAAAGTTTCAGATAGCCGGATGGAAGGGCCAATTCAGCCTCCTCTGGTGGGACTGGTTTGGCCATTGACCGGTTCACCACACAGTCAAGGAAAATGCCAGGAACCTTTTCCTGTAACCGTTCTGTCTCCCTGACCCCACTCGGCCTCTCCGAGACTACTGGGCAAGCTACGACCTTCGTTCCCCGGCCGAGGAGCAGATCGACTCCATCCACACGTCAACCAAGGACAATACCCACGGTTACCAATCCAAAAATTAGGTTGCACTCCTGATACAAAGGCATGGGCATATACCCCAAACCCTACAACCCCCTTCCTCGCCTCCAACACCATTCAATACTGTGGCATTCAATGCGCTCTCTGGTGGAAAGATCAAGTCTTTTCCCAGCAAAATGGTTTGGGAGGCTTCTGTATCCCTGAGTATAACTATGGGCTTAGCTGCCTCACTCAAGGGGTAGGGGACCACTTATCCCTTCCACAAAAAAATCCCGGTAACTCTTAAGGATTTTTGTAACTTCTCCCACATTGACAGTGGCGTTATTTTATCAGGACTGACTGTCATAGTCAAAGCCACAACATGCCTGCTGTGCTCTCCATTAGGGCCCCATTTCCTGCTCTGGTCTGATGACAAATCCTACAGATTTTCCCTATAACTTCCAGCAGTCAGCACAGGTGACCCACCTAAATGGAAACACGCAGGCTTCTGGGCATCACTCCTTTTCTCAGCACCTTCCTTTTTGGTGTGAGGAGGGTGGCCCTGTATTGCCAGCGTTTCGTTCTCATCCCTGGCTACTCACCCTCCTTTCACCCTTCCGCCTTATATCCTTCTCAGGATTTTGGGTGCCCATATCCAGCAAGTTGCTTGACCCTTTCAAACTGGATGTAAGTTTGTTCGGGCTGTTTTCCGGAGTGTTCGTAATTTCTAGCGATCAGCCTCAGGAACAAACTCGTAAGCACTGAGGAGAGCTTTCTTAGTCATTTCATAATCAGTTGAAATCTCATCACGCAGCATGGTATAAACTTGGTGGGCTTTGCCTGTTAAGCTGCTTTGCATTAGCAGAGACCAGCTTTCTGTGGGCCATTTCATTTGTTTTGCTATCTGCTCAAACAAAATGAAAAATGCTTCTACATCTCCCTCCTCAAGTTTTGAGACCATTTGGGAGAATTTAAAAGTTCAGCACTTGGCCCTGAATTAACTGTGGTTCTCTCACTATCAGTGCGCTCAGTGAGTCCAGTGAGATTCACCCCTCTGAGTTCAAGATTCTCTTTCTTCCCTCTATTCCTGCCTCTCTTTCCTCTCTTGAAATGTTCTTTCTTGCTCCCTGCCCTCTCTTTCTGCTTTTCTTTTTTTCTCTCTCTTTCTTCCCCTAGCCTGGAATTCTAGCTCTGGCCTCTTATCTTCCAGCTATATTTTTGCTAAAGCTAGTTTGGCTGTTTCCGTCTCTGCTTATCTTTGTTTCAATTCAATTTCCAGGTTGTTCAGGTTTCCTAGCTGCTCGGATTTCTATCTCTAAATATCTAGCCACACACTTCAATTCTTCAAGGATAGGGCCTTTAAACTGTTCCATGTTACCTCACCCTGTTCTAGAAAAGCGCTTCAAAAGTGGATATGTTGTTAGTACTGTAGCACTGTACACAAGAAAACCTGGACTGGAGTGTTTACATTTATGTTTGGGATTAATTTAGTCCTCACTTCCAAATCTTTTCATTCCATCTGTGGATTCAAATCTGGATGATAGCCCCCCCAAATATCTGTTACGACCAGGTGATGTAAGGTGCAAGGACTCCCCCTTTTTTCCCCATTCCTTGGTTGATTATAACAGGGCTTTTAACAAAAATTATAAGGATGAATGTTCCAATTCAGTGTATGTACTTCACTGTTTACATACTGATTGCAAAGAGCTCAGTCCAAAAGACTTTCTTGAGTTTAAACATGTAAGGGGTTAGTTTTTATTGTGCTAAAAACCCACCCAGGTAAAAATGTCAAAATATTTAAAAAGGCAAACACATGTCCCGACTGTCACAACACACGCACACACACACACACACACACACACACACACACACACAAATACAAGTTGCAAAGTAGAGGAGGTTAACTTTGGTCAAATTAAGAATCAACGATAAAAGGCAAAGATATAAAGAGTTCACTGATTATGAGTCCTTTGCTGTTGTTTGTGGCTTAGTTCGTAAAGTAGTAGTGCTTTTTTTTCTAAAAATGCTGTTTTGTTATTTGAAGTCTTCTTTAGAATTTGGATGTCTGCTGTCCACAGTATGATATAGGCAGGTAGGATCCAGCTCAGTTGAAAGAGGGAGAGAGGTTAGTAGCCTTTTTGCTGCCTTCAGATGTTCCTTCTCTAGGCTGCCTCAAAGCCAGCAGGGCTTTAGAATTACACTTTCAAAAATCAAAGAGTTTTGAGCATGTGATGACTGGCCATTGATATACATTGGAAAACAATTGATAGCCTATTCATGTTAATGTAGGAGTTTCCACCTCTCACGGTGAAAACCATTGACATACAACTGAGGCAGAAAGGGGCTCTTAGCAGTTCCCTTGTACACAATCAGTTTTGTGAGTTCTCCTTTGTTACCTGATAGTCCGAGAGACAGAAAGCCTGAGGATTTAATGTCCTTGCTGTTTTGGGGTAAGTCCTGAAAAAGGCAGGTGCAACATTCAATAAGGATGTGGTCTAGGTAAATTCATTGTAATCTACCTTTAGGATCTTCCAGAAGCTTGGCCAACTTGCAGGTGACCTGTACCAGCCATCTTAAGCAAGTGTCTTTGTTTTAACAGTTGAAGCTGTCTTCTTAAAAGTTCCGGATATGAGTCCAATGGATGAAACTGAAATTTAATATTTGACATCAACACACCTCCGTCTCATTGCTGACTTTGGTTAGTGTATACTGACTAATCCTGGTTAGTCTGTACTGACTGACCTGGTTAGTTTATATAGGCTGATTAACCCTGGTTAGTCTATACAGACTGATGCTGCTTAGTCTATATAGACTGATCCTAGTTCAACTATACTGGCAGACCCTGGTTAGTCTATACAGTCTGATTCTGCTTAATCTATATTGACTGATCCTAGTTAGTCTATACCAGCCAACGCTGTTTAGTCTATACTGACTGATCATGGTTAGTCTACTCTGACTGATCCTAGTTCATCTATACTGACAGACCCTGTTTCATCTGTACAGACTGATTCTGCTTAGTCTATATTGACCACCCCTGGATAGTCTATAGTCTATACTGAACGACCCTGCTTAGTCGAGACTGACTGATCGTGGTTAGTCTACTCTGACTGACCAACCCTGTTTTTTTTAATATTCATTGGATGTGGACGTCATTGGCTAAGCCAACATTTATTGCCCATCTCTAATTACCCTTGTTCAGAGGGTAATTGCTGTGGAGTCCATGTAGGCTCGGCCAGACCAGGCAAGGGCAGCAGATTTCCTTTGCTTTTCTAAAGGGCATTAGTGGATTTTTATAACAATCGGCAATGGTTTCATGGTCACTATTAGATTTTTAATTCCAGAATTTTATTGAATTCAAATTCCACCATCTGCCGTGGCAGGATTTGAACCCAGGCCCCCAGAGCATTACCAGTCTGGCAACAATAGCACTACAGCATCGACTGGTTAGTCTAAAGTGACTGACGCTGGTTAGTCTAAAGTGACTGACCCTGGTTAGCCTGTACTGACGGACCCTGGTTAGCCTGTACTGACGGACCCTGGTTAGCCTGTACTGACGGACCCTGGTTAGTCTGTACTGGTGGACCCTGGTTAGTCTGTTCTGACGGACTCTGATTAGTCTGTACTGACTGACCCTGGTTAGTCTGTACTGGCGGACCCTGGTTAGTCTGTACTGACTGACCCTGGTTAGCCTGTACTGACTGACCCTGGTTAGCCTGTACTGACTGACCCTGGTTAGTCTGTACTGATGGACCCTGGTTAGTCAGTACTGACAGACTCTAGTTAGTCTGTACTGGCAGACCCTGGTTAGTCTGTACCGACGGACTCTGGTTAGTCTGTACTGGCGGACCCTGGTTAGTCTGGACTGATGGACACTGGTTGTCTGTACTGACTGACCCTGGCTAGTCTGTACTGACGGACCCTGGTTAGCCTGTACTGACTGACCCTGGTTAGCCTGTACTGATTGACCCTGGTTAGTCTGTACTGACTGACCCTGGTTAGTCTGTACTGACTGACCCTGGTTAGTCTGTACTGACTGACCCTGGTTAGTCTGTACTGACTGACCCTGGTTAGTCTGTACTGACTGACCCTGGTTAGTCTGTACTGACTGACCCTGGTTAGTCTGTACTGACTGACCCTGGTTAGTCTGTACTGACTGACCCTGGTTAGTCTGTACTGACTGACCCTGGTTAGCCTGTACTGACGGACCCTGGTTAGCCTTTACTGACGGACCCTGGTTAGTCTGTACTGGCGGACCCTGGTTAGTCTGTACTGACGGACACTGGTTGTCTGTACTGACTGACCCTGGCTAGTCTGTACTGACGGACCCTGGTTAGCCTGTACTGACGGACCCTGGTTAGCCAGTACTGACTGACCCTGGTTAGCCAGTACTGACTGACCCTGGTTAGCCTGTACTGACTGACCCTGGTTAGCCTGTACTGACTGACTCTGGTTAGTCTGTACTGACTGACCCTGGTTAGCCTGTACTGACGGACCCTGGTTAGCCTTTACTGACGGACTCTGGTTAGTCTGTACTGGCGGACACTGGTTAGTCTGTACTGACGGACTCTGGTTAGTCTGTACTGACTGACCCTGGTTAGTCTGTACTGGTGGACCCTGGTTAGTCTGTACTGACGGACACTGGTTAGTCTGTACTGACGGACACTGGTTAGTCTGTACTGACGGACACTGGTTAGTCTGTACTGACGGACACTGGTTGTCTGTACTGACGGACACTGGTTGTCTGTACTGCCTGACCCTGGCTAGTCTGTACTGACGGACTCTAGTTAGCCTGTACTGACTGACCCTGGTTAGCCTGTACTGACGGACCCTGGCTAGCCTGTACTGACGGACCCTGGCTAGCCTGTACTGACGGACCCTGGCTAGTCTGTACTGACGGACCCTGGCTAGTCTGTACTGACGGACCCTGGTTAGTCTGTACTGACGGACCCTGGTTAGTCTGTACTGACGGACTCTGGTTAGACTGTACTGACTGACCCTGGTTAGTCTGTGCTGACGGACCCTGGTTAGCCTGTACCGATGGACCCTGGTTAGCCTATACTGACGGACCCTGGTTAGTCTGTACAGATGGACTCTGGTTAGAATGTACTGACTGACCCTGGTTAGTCTGTACTGGCGGACCCTGGTTAGTCTGTACTGACTGACCCTGTTTAGCCTGTACTGACTAACCCTGCTTAGTCTGTACTGACAGACCCTGCTTAGTCTGTACTGACAGACCCTGCTTAGTCTGTACTGACAGACCCTGCTTAGTCTGTACTGACAGACCCTGCTTAGTCTGTACTGACAGACCCTGCTTAGTCTGTACTGACAGACCCTGCTTAGTCTGTACTGACAGACCCTGCTTAGTCTGTACTGACAGACCCTGCTTAGTCTGTACTGACAGACCCTGCTTAGTCTGTACTGACAGACCCTGCTTAGTCTGTACTGACGGATCCTGGTTAGTCTGTACTGGCGGACCCTGGTTAGTCTGTACTGATGGACCCTGCTTGTCTGTACTGACTGACCCTGGCTAGTCTGTACTGACTGACCCTGGTTAGTCTGTACTGATGGAGCCTGGTTAGCCAGTACTGACTGACCCTGGTTAGCCTGTACTGACTGACTCTGGTTAGTCTGTACTGACTGACCCTGGTTAGCCTGTACTGACGGACCCTGGTTAACCTGTACTGACGGACCCTGGTTAGTCTGTACTGACGGACCCTGGTTAGTCTGTACTGACGGACCCTGGTTAGTCTGTACTGACGGACTCTGGTTAGTCTGTACTGAATGACCCTGGTTTAGTCTGTACTGACGGACTCTGGTTAGTCTGTACTGACGGACTCTGGTTAGTCTGTACTGACGGACTCTGGTTAGTCTGTACTGACTGACCCTGGTTAGTCTGTACTGGCGGACCCTGGTTAGTCTGTACTGACGGACCCTGGTTAGTCTGTACTGACTGACCCTGGCTAGTCTGTACTGACGGACCCTGGTTAGTCTGTACTGACGGACCCTGGTTAGTCTGTACTGACTGACCCTGGATAGTCTGTACTGGCGGACCCTGGTTAGTCTGTACTAGCGGACCCTGGTTAGTCTGTACTGATGGACCCTGCTTGTCTGTACTGACTGACCCTGGTTAGTCTGTACTGACGGACCCTGGTTAGTCTGTACTGACGGACCCTGGTTAGTCTGTACTGACGGACCCTGGTTAGTCTGTACTGACGGACCCTGGTTAGTCTGTACTGACGGACCCTGGTTAGTCTGTACTGACGGACCCTGGTTAGTCTGTACTGACTGACCCTGGTTAGTCTGTACTGACTGACCCTGGTTAGTCTGTACTGACTGACCCTGGTTAGTCTGTACTGACTGACCCTGGTTAGTCTGTACTGACTGACCCTGGTTAGTCTGTACTGACTGACCCTGGTTAGTCTGTACTGACTGACCCTGGTTAGCCTGTACTGACTGACCCTGGTTAGCCTGTACTGACTGACCCTGGTTAGCCTGTACTGACGGACCCTGGTTAGCCTGTACTGACGGACCCTGGTTAGTCTGTACTGACGGACTCTGGTTAGTCTGTACTGACTGACCCTGGTTTAGTCTGTACTGACGGACTCTGGTTAGTCTGTACTTACTGACCCTGGTTAGTCTGTACTGATGGACTCTGGTTAGTCTGTACTGACTGACACTGGTTAGTCTGTACTGGCGGACCCTGGTTAGTCTGTACTGACGGACCCTGGTTGTCTGTACTGACTGACCCTGGCTAGTCTGTACTGACGGACCCTGGTTAGGCTGTACTGACGGACCCTGGTTAGGCTGTACTGACGGACCCTGGTTAGGCTGTACTGACTGACCCTGATTAGCCTGTACTGACTGACTCCGGCTAGTCTGTACTGACTGACTCTGGTTAGTCTGTACTGACTGACCCTGGTTAGTCTGTACTGACTGACCCTGGTTAGCCTTTACTGACGGACTCTGGTTAGTCTGTACTGGCGGACACTAGTTAGTCTGTACTGACGGACTCTGGTTAGTCTGTACTGACGGACTCTGGTTAGTCTGTACTGACTGACCCTGGTTAGTCTGTACTGGTGGACCCTGGTTGTCTGTACTGACGGACACTGGTTGTCTGTACTGACTGACCCTGGCTAGTCTGTACTGACTGACCCTGTCTAGTCTGTACTGACGGACTCTAGTTAGCCTGTACTGACTGACCCTGGTTAGCCTGTACTGACTGACCCTGGCTAGTCTGTACTGACGGACCCTGGCTAGTCTGTACTGACGGACCCTGGCTAGTCTGTACTGACGGACCCTGGCTAGTCTGTACTGACGGACCCTGGTTGTCTGTACTGACTGACCCTGGCTAGTCTGTACTGACGGACCCTGGTTAGTCTGTACTGACGGACTCTGGTTAGTCTGTACTGACTGACCCTGGTTAGTCTGTACTGGCGGACCCTGGTTAGTCTGTACTGATGGACCCTGCTTGTCTGTACTGACTGACCCTGGTTAGTCTGTACTGACGGACCCTGGTTAGTCTGTACTGACGGACCCTGGTTAGTCTGTACTGACGGACCCTGGTTAGTCTGTACTGACGGACCCTGGTTAGTCTGTACTGACGGACCCTGGTTAGTCTGTACTGACGGACCCTGGTTAGTCTGTACTGACGGACCCTGGTTAGTCTGTACTGACGGACCCTGGTTAGTCTGTACTGACGGACCCTGGTTAGTCTGTACTGACGGACCCTGGTTAGTCTGTACTGACTGACCCTGGTTAGTCTGTACTGACTGACCCTGGTTAGTCTGTACTGACTGACCCTGGTTAGTCTGTACTGACTGACCCTGGTTAGCCTGTACTGACTGACCCTGGTTAGCCTGTACTGACTGACCCTGGTTAGCCTGTACTGACTGACCCTGGTTAGCCTGTACTGACTGACCCTGGTTAGCCTGTACTGACGGACCCTGGTTAGCCTGTACTGACGGACCCTGGTTAGTCTGTACTGACGGACCCTGGTTAGTCTGTACTGACTGACCCTGGTTTAGTCTGTACTGACGGACTCTGGTTTAGTCTGTACTGACGGACTCTGGTTAGTCTGTACTTACTGACCCTGGTTAGTCTGTACTGATGGACTCTGGTTAGTCTGTACTGACAGACCCTGCTTAGTCTGTACTGACAGACCCTGCTTAGTCTGTACTGACAGACCCTGCTTAGTCTGTACTGACAGACCCTGCTTAGTCTGTACTGACAGACCCTGCTTAGTCTGTACTGACAGACCCTGCTTAGTCTGTACTGACAGACCCTGCTTAGTCTGTACTGACAGACCCTGCTTAGTCTGTACTGACAGACCCTGCTTAGTCTGTACTGACAGACCCTGCTTAGTCTGTACTGACGGATCCTGCTTAGTCTGTACTGGCGGATCCTGGTTAGTCTGTACTGGCGGACCCTGGTTAGTCTGTACTGATGGACCCTGCTTGTCTGTACTGACTGACCCTGGCTAGTCTGTACTGACTGACCCTGGTTAGTCTGTACTGATGGACCCTGGTTAGCCAGTACTGACTGACCCTGGTTAGCCTGTACTGACTGACTCTGGTTAGTCTGTACTGACTGACCCTGGTTAGCCTGTACTGACGGACCCTGGTTAGCCTGTACTGACGGACCCTGGTTAGTCTGTACTGACGGACCCTGGTTAGTCTGTACTGACGGACCCTGGTTAGTCTGTACTGACGGACTCTGGTTAGTCTGTACTGAATGACCCTGGTTTAGTCTGTACTGACGGACTCTGGTTAGTCTGTACTGACGGACTCTGGTTAGTCTGTACTGACGGACTCTGGTTAGTCTGTACTGACTGACCCTGGTTAGTCTGTACTGGCGGACCCTGGTTAGTCTGTACTGACGGACCCTGGTTGTCTGTACTGACTGACCCTGGCTAGTCTGTACTGACGGACCCTGGTTAGTCTGTACTGACGGACCCTGGTTAGTCTGTACTGACTGACCCTGGATAGTCTGTACTGGCGGACCCTGGTTAGTCTGTACTAGCGGACCCTGGTTAGTCTGTACTGATGGACCCTGCTTGTCTGTACTGACTGACCCTGGTTAGTCTGTACTGACGGACCCTGGTTAGTCTGTACTGACGGACCCTGGTTAGTCTGTACTGACGGACCCTGGTTAGTCTGTACTGACGGACCCTGGTTAGTCTGTACTGACGGACCCTGGTTAGTCTGTACTGACGGACCCTGGTTAGTCTGTACTGACGGACCCTGGTTAGTCTGTACTGACGGACCCTGGTTAGTCTGTACTGACTGACCCTGGTTAGTCTGTACTGACTGACCCTGGTTAGTCTGTACTGACTGACCCTGGTTAGTCTGTACTGACTGACCCTGGTTAGCCTGTACTGACTGACCCTGGTTAGCCTGTACTGACGGACCCTGGTTAGTCTGTACTGACGGACTCTGGTTAGTCTGTACTGACTGACCCTGGTTTAGTCTGTACTGACGGACTCTGGTTAGTCTGTACTTACTGACCCTGGTTAGTCTGTACTGATGGACTCTGGTTAGTCTGTACTGGTGGACCCTGCTTGTCTGTACTGACTGACCCTGGTTAGTCTGTACTGACGGACCCTGGTTAGTCTGTACTGACGGACCCTGGTTAGTCTGTACTGACGGACCCTGGTTAGTCTGTACTGACGGACCCTGGTTAGTCTGTACTGACGGACCCTGGTTAGTCTGTACTGACGGACCCTGGTTAGTCTGTACTGACGGACCCTGGTTAGTCTGTACTGACTGACCCTGGTTAGTCTGTACTGACTGACCCTGGTTAGTCTGTACTGACTGACCCTGGTTAGTCTGTACTGACTGACCCTGGTTAGTCTGTACTGACTGACCCTGGTTAGTCTGTACTGACTGACCCTGGTTAGCCTGTACTGACTGACCCTGGTTAGCCTGTACTGACTGACCCTGGTTAGCCTGTACTGACTGACCCTGGTTAGCCTGTACTGACGGACCCTGGTTAGTCTGTACTGACGGACCCTGGTTAGTCTGTACTGACTGACCCTGGTTTAGTCTGTACTGACGGACTCTGGTTTAGTCTGTACTGACGGACTCTGGTTAGTCTGTACTTACTGACCCTGGTTAGTCTGTACTGATGGACTCTGGTTAGTCTGTACTGACTGACACTGGTTAGTCTGTACTGGCGGACCCTGGTTAGTCTGTACTGACGGACCCTGGCTAGTCTGTACTGACGGACCCTGGTTAGGCTGTATTGACGGACCCTGGTTAGGCTGTACTGACGGACCCTGGTTAGGCTGTACTGACTGACCCTGATTAGCCTGTACTGACTGACCCTGATTAGCCTGTACTGACTGACCCTGATTAGCCTGTACTGACTGACTCTGGTTAGTCTGTACTGACTGACCCTGGTTAGCTTGTACTGACTGACCCTGGTTAGCTTGTACTGACTGACCCTGGTTAGTCTGTACTGACTGACCCTGGTTAGCCTTTACTGACGGACTCTGGTTAGTCTGTACTGGCGGACACTAGTTAGTCTGTACTGACGGACTCTGGTTAGTCTGTACTGACTGACCCTGGTTAGTCTGTACTGGTGGACCCTGGTTGTCTGTACTGACGGACACTGGTTGTCTGTACTGACGGACACTGGTTGTCTGTACTGACGGACACTGGTTGTCTGTACTGACTGACCCTGGCTAGTCTGTACTGACTGACCCTGTCTAGTCTGTACTGACGGACTCTAGTTAGCCTGTACTGACTGACCCTGGTTAGCCTGTACTGACTGACCCTGGCTAGTCTGTACTGACGGACCCTGGCTAGTCTGTACTGACGGACCCTGGCTAGTCTGTACTGACGGACCCTGGCTAGTCTGTACTGACGGACCCTGGCTAGTCTGTACTGACGGACCCTGGTTAGCCTGTACCGATGGACCCTGGTTAGCCTATACTGATGGACCCTGGTTAGTCTGTACAGACGGACTCTGGTTAGACTGTACTGACTGACCCTGGTTAGTCTGTACTGGCGGACCCTGGTTAGTCTGTACTGACTGACCCTGGTTAGCCTGTACTGACTGACCCTGGTTAGCCTGTACTGACTGACCCTGGTTAGCCTGTACTGACAGACCCTGCTTAGTCTGTACTGACGGATCCTGGTTAGTCTGTACCGACGGACCCTGGGTAGCCTGTACTGACGGACCCTGGTTAGTCTCTACTGGCGGACCCTGGTTAGTCTCTACTGGCGGACCCTGGTTAGTCTCTACTGGCGGACCCTGGTTAGTCTCTACTGGCGGACCCTGGTTAGTCTCTACTGGCGGACCCTGCTTAGTCTGCACTGGCGGACCCTGGTTAGTCTGTACTGACTGACCCTGGCTAGTCTGTACTGACGGACCCTGGTTAGGCTGTACTGACGGACCCTGGTTAGGCTGTACTGACGGACCCTGGTTAGGCTGTACTGACGGACCCTGGTTAGGCCTGTACTGACTGACCCTGATTAGCCTGTACTGACTGACCTGATTAGTCTGTACTGACTGACTCTGGTTAGTCTGTACTGACTGACCCTGGTTAGCTTGTACTGACTGACCTGGTTAGTCTGTACTGACTGACCCTGGTTAGCCTTTACTGACGGACTCTGGTTAGTCTGTACTGGCGGACACTAGTTAGTCTGTACTGACGGACTCTGGTTAGTCTGTACTGATAGACTTGACCCTGGCTAGTCTGTACTGACTGACCCTGGCTAGTCTGTACTGACTGACCCTGGTAGTCTGTACTGACTGACCCTGGCTAGTCTGTACTGACTGACCCTGGCTAGTCTGTACTGACGGACCCTGGCTAGTCTGTACTGACGACCCTGGCTAGTCTGTACTGACGGACCCTGGTAGCCTGTACAGTTAGTCTGTACTGACGGACTCTGGTTAGTCTGTACTGACTGACCCTGATTAGCCTGTACTGACTGACCCTGGCTAGTCTGTACTGACTGACCCTGGCTAGTCTGTACTGACTGACCCTGGCTAGTCTGTACTGACTGACCCTGGCTAGTCTGTACTGACGGACCCTGGCTAGTCTGTACTGACGGACCCTGGCTAGTCTGTACTGACGGACCCTGGCTAGTCTGTACTGACGGACCCTGGTTAGCCTGTACCGATGGACCCTGGTTAGCCTATACTGATGGACCCTGGTTAGTCTGTACAGACGGACCCTGGTTAGTCTGTACTGGCGGACCCTGGTTAGTCCGTACTGACTGACCATGGTTAGCCTGTACTGACTGACCCTGGTTAGCCTGTACTGACTGACCCTGGTTAGCCTGTACTGACTGACCCTGGTTAGCCTGTACTGACGGACCCTGGTTAGTCTGTACTGACGGACCCTGGTTAGTCTGTACTGACTGACCCTGGTTTACTCTGTACTGACGGACTCTGGTTTAGTCTGTACTGACGGACTCTGGTTAGTCTGTACTTACTGACCCTGGTTAGTCTGTACTGATGGACTCTGGTTAGTCTGTACTGACTGACACTGGTTAGTCTGTACTGGCGGACCCTGGTTAGTCTGTACTGACGGACCCTGGCTAGTCTGTACTGACGGACCCTGGTTAGGCTGTATTGACGGACCCTGGTTAGGCTGTACTGACGGACCCTGGTTAGGCTGTACTGACTGACCCTGATTAGCCTGTACTGACTGACCCTGATTAGCCTGTACTGACTGACTCTGGTTAGTCTGTACTGACTGACCCTGGTTAGCTTGTACTGACTGACCCTGGTTAGCTTGTACTGACTGACCCTGGTTAGTCTGTACTGACTGACCCTGGTTAGCCTTTACTGACGGACTCTGGTTAGTCTGTACTGGCGGACACTAGTTAGTCTGTACTGACGGACTCTGGTTAGTCTGTACTGACTGACCCTGGTTAGTCTGTACTGGTGGACCCTGGTTGTCTGTACTGACGGACACTGGTTGTCTGTACTGACGGACACTGGTTGTCTGTACTGACTGACCCTGGCTAGTCTGTACTGACTGACCCTGTCTAGTCTGTACTGACGGACTCTAGTTAGCCTGTACTGACTGACCCTGGTTAGCCTGTACTGACTGACCCTGGCTAGTCTGTACTGACGGACCCTGGCTAGTCTGTACTGACGGACCCTGGCTAGTCTGTACTGACGGACCCTGGTTAGCCTGTACCGATGGACCCTGGTTAGCCTATACTGATGGACCCTGGTTAGTCTGTACAGACGGACTCTGGTTAGACTGTACTGACTGACCCTGGTTAGTCTGTACTGGCGGACCCTGGTTAGTCTGTACTGACTGACCTTGGTTAGCCTGTACTGACTGACCCTGGTTAGCCTGTACTGACTGACCCTGGTTAGCCTGTACTGACAGACCCTGCTTAGTCTGTACTGACAGACCCTGCTTAGTCTGTACTGACGGATCCTGGTTAGTCTGTACCGACGGACCCTGGGTAGCCTGTACTGACAGACCCTGGTTAGCCTGTACTGACAGACCCTGGTTAGCCTGTACTGACTGACCTTGGTTTTTCTGTACTGACGGACCCTGGTTAGTCTGTACTGACTGACCCTGGTTAGTCTATACTGACGGACCCTGGTTAGCCTGTACTGACTGACCCTGGTTAGCCTGTACTGACTGACCCTGGTTAGCCTGTACTGACTGACCCTGGTTAGCCTGTACTGACGGACCCTGGTTAGCCTGTACTGACGGACCCTGGTTAGTCTGTACTGATGGACCCTGATTACCCCATACTGACTGACCCTGTTTAGCCTGTACTGACTGACCCTGGCTAGTCTGTGCTGACTGACCCTCTTTAGTCTGTACTGACTGACCCTCTTTAGTCTGTACTGACTGACCCTGGTTAGTCTGTACTGACTGACCCTGGTTAGTCTGTACTGACTGACCCTGGTTAGTCTGTACTGACTGACCCTGGTTAGTCTGTACTGACTGACCCTGGTTAGTCTGTACTGGCGGACCCTGGTTAGTCTCTACTGGCGGACCCTGGTTAGTCTCTACTGGCGGACCCTGGTTAGTCTCTACTGGCGGACCCTGCTTAGTCTCTACTGGCGGACCCTGCTTAGTCTGCACTGGCGGACCCTGGTTAGTCTGTACTGACTGACCCTGGCTAGTCTGTACTGACGGACCCTGGTTAGGCTGTACTGACGGACCCTGGTTAGGCTGTACTGACTGACCCTGATTAGCCTGTACTGACTGACCCTGATTAGTCTGTACTGACTGACTCTGGTTAGTCTGTACTGACTGACCCTGGTTAGCTTGTACTGACTGACCCTGGTTAGTCTGTACTGACTGACCCTGGTTAGCCTTTACTGACGGACTCTGGTTAGTCTGTACTGGCGGACACTAGTTAGTCTGTACTGACTGACCCTGATTAGCCTGTACTGACTGACCCTGGCTAGTCTGTACTGACTGACCCTGGCTAGTCTGTACTGACTGACCCTGGCTAGTCTGTACTGACTGACCCTGGCTAGTCTGTACTGACGGACCCTGGCTAGTCTGTACTGACGGACCCTGGCTAGTCTGTACTGACGGACCCTGGCTAGTCTGTACTGACGGACCCTGGCTAGTCTGTACTGACGGACCCTGGTTAGCCTGTACCGATGGACCCTGGTTAGTCTGTACAGACGGACCCTGGTTAGTCTGTACTGGCGGACCCTGGTTAGTCCGTACTGACTGACCATGGTTAGCCTGTACTGACGGACCCTGGTTAGCCTGTACTGACTGACCCTGGTTAGCCTGTACTGACTGACCCTGGTTAGCCTGTACTGACTGACCCTGGTTAGTCTGTACTGACGGATCCTGGTTAGTCTGTACTGACGGACCCTGGGTAGCCTGTACTGACGGACCCTGGGTAGCCTGTACTGACAGACCCTGGTTAGCCTTTACTGACGGACTCTGGTTAGTCTGTACTGGCGGACACTAGTTAGTCTGTACTGACGGACTCTGGTTAGTCTGTACTGACTGACCCTGGTTAGTCTGTACTGGTGGACCCTGGTTAGTCTGTACTGGTGGACCCTGGTTGTCTGTACTGGTGGACCCTGGTTGTCTGTACTGACGGACACTGGTTGTCTGTACTGACGGACACTGGTTGTCTGTACTGACTGACCCTGGCTAGTCTGTACTGACTGACCCTGGCTAGTCTGTACTGACGGACCCTGGTTAGGCTGTACTGACGGACCCTGGTTAGGCTGTACTGACGGACACTGGTTAGGCTGTACTGACTGACCCTGATTAGCCTGTACTGACTGACTCTGGTTAGTCTGTACTGACTGACTCTGGTTAGTCTGTACTGACTGACTCTGGTTAGTCTGTACTGACTGACTCTGGTTAGTCTGTACTGACTGACCCTGGTTAGCTTGTACTGACTGACCCTGGTTAGTCTGTACTGACTGACCCTGGTTAGCCTTTACTGACGGACTCTGGTTAGTCTGTACTGGCGGACACTGTTTAGTCTGTACTGACGGACTCTGGTTAGTCTGTACTGACTGACCCTGGTTAGTCTGTACTGGTGGACCCTGGTTGTCTGTACTGACGGACACTGGTTGTCTGTACTGACGGACACTGGTTGTCTGTACTGACTGACCCTGGCTAGTCTGTACTGACTGACCCTGTCTAGTCTGTACTGACGGACTCTAGTTAGCCTGTACTGACTGACCCTGGTTAGCCTGTACTGACTGACCCTGGCTAGTCTGTACTGACGGACCCTGGCTAGTCTGTACTGGCGGACCCTGGCTAGTCTGTACTGACGGACCCTGGCTAGTCTGTACTGACGGACCCTGGTTAGCCTGTACCGATGGACCCTGGTTAGCCTATACTGATGGACCCTGGTTAGTCTGTACAGACGGACTCTGGTTAGACTGTACTGACTGACCCTGGTTAGTCTGTACTGGCGGACCCTGGTTAGTCTGTACTGACTGACCCTGGTTAGCCTGTACTGACTGACCCTGGTTAGCCTGTACTGACAGACCCTGCTTAGTCTGTACTGACGGATCCTGGTTAGTCTGTACCGACGGACCCTGGGTAGCCTGTACTGACGGACCCTGGGTAGCCTGTACTGACAGACCCTGGTTAGCCTGTACTGACAGACCCTGGTTAGCCTGTACTGACTGACCCTGGTTACTCTGTACTGACTGACACTGGTTAGTCTGTACTGACTGACCTTGGTTTTTCTGTACTGACGGACCCTGGTTAGTCTGTACTGACTGACCCTGGTTAGTCTATACTGACGGACCCTGGTTAGCCTGTACTGACTGACCCTGGTTAGCCTGTACTGACTGACCCTGGTTAGCCTGTACTGACTGACCCTGGTTAGTCTGTACTGACGGACCCTGGTTAGTCTGTACTGATGGACTCTGATTACCCTATACTGACTGACCCTGTTTAGCCTGTACTGACTGACCCTCTTTAGTCTGTACTGACTGACCCTCTTTAGTCTGTACTGACTGACCCTGGTTAGTCTGTACTGACTGACCCTGGTTAGTCTGTACTGACTGACCCTGGTTAGTCTGTACTGACTGACCCTGGTTAGTCTGTACTGATTGACCCTGATTAGTCTGTACTGGCGGACCCTGGTTAGTCTCTACTGGCGGACACTGGTTAGTCTCTACTGGCGGACCCTGCTTAGTCTGCACTGGCGGACCCTGGTTAGTCTGTACTGACTGACCCTGGCTAGTCTGTACTGACGGACCCTGGCTAGGCTGTACTGACGGACCCTGGTTAGGCTGTACTGACGGACCCTGGTTAGGCTGTACTGACGGACCCTGGTTAGGCTGTACTGACTGACCCTGATTAGCCTGTACTGACTGACTCTGGTTAGTCTGTACTGACTGACCCTGGTTAGCTTGTACTGACTGACCCTGGTTAGTCTGTACTGACTGACCCTGGTTAGCCTTTACTGACGGACTCTGGTTAGTCTGTACTGGCGGACACTAGTTAGTCTGTACTGACGGACTCTGGTTAGTCTGTACTGACTGACCCTGGTTAGCCTGTACTGACTGACCCTGGCTAGTCTGTACTGACGGACCCTGGCTAGTCTGTACTGACTGACCCTGGCTAGTCTGTACTGACGGACCCTGGTTAGCCTGTACAGACGGACTCTGGTTAGACTGTACTGACTGACCCTGGTTAGTCTGTACTGGCGGACCCTGGTTAGTCTGTACTGACTGACCATGGTTAGCCTGTACTGACTGACCCTGGTTAGCCTGTACTGACTGACCCTGGTTAGCCTGTACTGACTGACCCTGGTTAGCCTGTACTGACTGACCCTGGTTAGTCTGTACTGACGGATCCTGGTTAGTCTGTACTGACGGACCCTGGGTAGCCTGTACTGACGGACCCTGGGTAGCCTGTACTGACGGACCCTGGGTAGCCTGTACTGACAGACCCTGGTTAGCCTGTACTGACAGACCCTGGTTAGCCTGTACTGACTGACCCTGGTTATTCAGTACTGACTGACCCTGGTTAGTCTGTACTGACTGACCCTGGTTTTTCTGTACTGACTGACCCTGGTTAGTCTGTACTGACTGACCCTGGTTAGTCTCTACTGGCGGACCCTGGTTAGTCTCTACTGGCGGACCCTGGTTAGTCTGCACTGGCGGACCCTGGTTAGTCTGTACTGGCGGACCCTGGTTAGTCTGTACTGGCGGACCCTGGTTAGTCTGTACTGATGGACCCTGCTTGTCTGTACTGACTGACCCTGGCTAGTCTGTACTGACGGACCCTGGTTAGTCTGTACTGACGGACCCTGGTTAGCCAGTACTGACTGACCCTGGTTAGCCTGTACTGACTGACTCTGGTTAGTCTGTACTGACTGACTCTGGTTAGTCTGTACTGACGGACCCTGGTTAGCCTGTACTGACGGACCCTGGTTAGTCTGTACTGACGGACCCTGGTTAGTCTGTACTGACGGACCCTGGTTAGTCTGTACTGACGGACCCTGGTTAGTCTGTACTGACGGACTCTGGTTAGTCTGTACTGACTGACCCTGGTTTAGTCTGTACTGACGGACTCTGGTTAGTCTGTACTGACTGACCCTGGTTAGTCTGTACTGATGGACTGGTTAGTCTGTACTGGCGGACCCTGGTTAGTCTGTACTGACGGACCCTGGTTGTCTGTACTGACTGACCCTGGCTAGTCTGTACTGACAGACCCTGGTTAGTCTGTACTGACGGACCCTGGTTAGTCTGTACTGACGGACCCTGGTTAGGCTGTACTGACTGACCCTGATTAGCCTGTACTGACTGACTCTGGTTAGTCTGTACTGACTGACTCTGGTTAGTCTGTACTGACTGACCCTGGTTAGCTTGTACTGACTGACCCTGGTTAGTCTGTACTGACTGACCCTGGTTAGCCTTTACTGACGGACTCTGGTTAGTCTGTACTGGCGGACACTGGTTAGTCTGTACTGGCGGACACTGGTTAGTCTGTACTGACGGACTCTGGTTAGTCTGTACTGGTGGACCCTGGTTAGTCTGTACCGACGGACCCTGGGTAGCCTGTACTGACGGACCCTGGGTAGCCTGTACTGACAGACCCTGGTTAGCCTGTACTGACAGACCCTGGTTAGCCTGTACTGACTGACCCTGGTTACTCTGTACTGACTGACCCTGGTTAGTCTGTACTGACTGACCTTGGTTTTTCTGTACTGACGGACCCTGGTTAGTCTGTACTGACTGACCCTGGTTAGTCTATACTGACGGACCCTGTTTAGCCTGTACTGACTGACCCTGGTTAGCCTGTACTGACTGACCCTGGTTAGCCTGTACTGACTGACCCTGGTTAGCCTGTACTGACGGACCCTGGTTAGTCTGTACTGATGGACCCTGATTACCCTATACTGACTGACCCTGTTTAGCCTGTACTGACTGACCCTGGCTAGTCTGTGCTGACTGACCCTCTTTAGTCTGTACTGACTGACCCACTTTAGTCTGTACTGACTGACCCTCTTTAGTCTGTACTGACTGACCCTCTTTAGTCTGTACTGACTGACCCTCTTTAGTCTGTACTGACTGACCCTCTTTAGTCTGTACTGACTGACCCTCTTTAGTCTGTACTGACTGACCCTGATTAGTTTGTACTGGCGGACCCTGGTTAGTCTCTACTGGCGGACCCTGGTTAGTCTCTACTGGCGGACCCTGGTTAGTCTGCACTGGCGGACCCTGGTTAGTCTGTACTGGCGGACCCTGGTTAGTCTGTACTGGCGGACCCTGGTTAGTCTGTACTGATGGACCCTGCTTGTCTGTACTGACTGACCCTGGCTAGTCTGTACTGACGGACCCTGGTTAGTCTGTACTGACGGACCCTGGTTAGTCTGTACTGACGGACCCTGGTTAGCCAGTACTGACTGACCCTGGTTAGCCTGTACTGACTGACTCTGGTTAGTCTGTACTGACTGACTCTGGTTAGTCTGTACTGACGGACCCTGGTTAGCCTGTACTGACTGACCCTGGTTAGTCTGTACTGACGGACCCTGGTTAGTCTGTACTGACGGACCCTGGTTAGTCTGTACTGACGGACCCTGGTTAGTCTGTACTGACGGACTCTGGTTAGTCTGTACTGACTGACCCTGGTTTAGTCTGTACTGACGGACTCTGGTTAGTCTGTACTGACTGACCCTGGTTAGTCTGTACTGATGGACTGGTTAGTCTGTACTGGCGGACCCTGGTTAGTCTGTACTGACGGACCCTGGTTGTCTGTACTGACTGACCCTGGCTAGTCTGTACTGACGGACCCTGGTTAGGCTGTACTGACGGACCCTGGTTAGTCTGTACTGACGGACCCTGGTTAGGCTGTACTGACTGACCCTGATTAGCCTGTACTGACTGACTCTGGTTAGTCTGTACTGACTGACTCTGGTTAGTCTGTACTGACTGACCCTGGTTAGCTTGTACTGACTGACCCTGGTTAGTCTGTACTGACTGACCCTGGTTAGCCTTTACTGACGGACTCTGGTTAGTCTGTACTGGCGGACACTGGTTGTCTGTACTGACGGACACTGGTTGTCTGTACTGACGGACACTGGTTAGTCTGTACTGACTGACCCTGGCTAGTCTGTACTGACGGACTCTAGTTAGCCTGTACTGACTGACCCTGGTTAGCCTGTACTGACTGACCCTGGTTAGCCTGTACTGATGGACCCTGGCTAGTCTGTACTGACGGACCCTGGCTAGTCTGTACTGACGGACCCTGGCTAGTCTGTACTGACGGACCCTGGCTAGTCTGTACTGACGGACTCTGGTTAGCCTGTACTGACTGACCCTGGTTAGTCTGTACCGATGGACCCTGGTTAGCCTATACTGATGGACCCTGGTTAGTCTGTACAGACGGACTCTGGTTAGACTGTACTGGCGGACCCTGGTTAGTCTGTACTGGCGGACCCTGGTTAGTCTGTACTGGCGGACCCTCGTTAGCCTGTACTGACTAACCCTGCTGAGTCTGTACTGACAGACCCTGCTTAGTCTGTACTGACGGATCCTGGTTAGTCTGTACTGACGGATCCTGGTTAGTCTGTACTGACGGATCCTGGTTAGTCTGTACTGACGGACCCTGGGTAGCCTGTACTGACGGACCCTGGGTAGCCTGTACTGACGGACCCTGGGTAGCCTGTACTGACGGACCCTGGGTAGCCTGTACTGACGGACCCTGGGTAGCCTGTACTGACGGACCCTGGGTAGCCTGTACTGACGGACCCTGGGTAGCCTGTACTGACGGACCCTGGTTAGCCTGTACTGACTGACCCTGGTTAGTCTGTACTGACTGACCCTGGTTTTTCTGTACTGACTGACCCTGGTTAGTCTGTACTGACTGACCCTGGTTATCCTATACTGACGGACCCTGGTTATCCTATACTGACGGACCCTGGTTAGTCTGTACTGACGGACCCTGGTTAGTCTGTACTGACTGACCCTGGTTAGTCTATACTGACGGACCCTGGTTAGCCTGTACTGACTGACCCTGGTTAGCCTGTACTGACTGACCCTGGTTAGCCTGTACTGACTGACCCTGGTTAGTCTGTACTGACGGACCCTGGTTAATCTGTACTGATGGACCCTGATTACCCTATACTGACTGACCCGGTTTAGCCTGTACTGACTGACCCGGTTTAGCCTGTACTGACTGACCCTGGCTAGTCTGTGCTCACTGACCCTCTTTAGTCTGTACTGACTGACCCTCTTTAGTCTGTACTGACTGACCCTGGTTAGTCTGTACTGACTGACCCTGGTTAGTCTGTACTGACGGACCCTGGTTAGTCTATACTGACGGAACCTGGTTAGTCTCTACTGACGGAACCTGGTTAGCCTGTACTGACGGACCCTGGTTAGTCTGTACTGACTGACCCTGGTTAGCCTGTACTGACTGACCCTGGTTAGCCTGTACTGTCTGACCCTGGTTAGCCTGTACTGACTGACCTTGGTTAGCCTGTACTGACTGACCCTGGTTAGCCTGTACTGACTGACCCTGGTTAGTGTGCACTGACTGACCCTGGTTAGTCTGTACTGACTGACCCTGGTTAGTCTGTACTGACTGACCCTGGTTAGTCTATGCTGACGGACCCTGGTTAGTCTCTACTGACTGACCCTGGTTAGTGTGCACTGACTGACCCTGGTTAGTCTATGCTGACGGACCCTGGTTAGTCTCTACTGACTGACCCTGGTTAGTCTCTACTGACTGACCCTGGTTAGTCTCTACTGACTGACCCTGGTTAGTCTCTACTGACTGACCCTGGTTAGTCTCTACTGACTGACCCTGGTTAGTCTCTACTGACTGACCCTGGTTAGTCTCTACTGACTGACCCTGGTTAGTCTCTACTGACTGACCCTGGTTAGTGTGCACTGACTGACCCTGGTTAGTCTGTACTGACTGACCCTGGTTAGTCTATGCTGACGGACCCTGGTTAGTCTATGCTGACGGACCCTGGTTAGTCTCTACTGACTGACGCTGGTTAGTCTGTACTGACTGACCCTGGTTAGTCTGTACTGACTGACCCTGGTTAGTCTGTACTGACTGACCCCGATTAGTCTATATTGGTTGCATTGTACATATTAAGCATCTCCACCAGTCCCACACCCTCATGGAAAAGTGACCTTCTTGATCTCTAAGTTGTCCCACCCCTTCCTTAATTACCCCGTCACCTCTTTGTTCATAACCCATTTTCAGTCTGAGCCTGAAGATATGTTGTTGCTGCGTGTTATTGAGGCAGAGCCGTGGGAGTGTGAATACTGTTTATGTTTGGCCTGCATGAGATTGCTTGTTGCTGACACTGGATACAAAAAGTACAAATATTTTCATTCCCCGTCATTTTGCCAAACTGTCAATAAATAACAAAAATAAAACCAAGGGATAACCTATGAGAACTTAACCTCTCCCTGGCCGTGCTCTTGAATAGAGACATTGGTTTGACGTCTCTTACCCTGAGATGCCCTGTCCCAACAGTGAATTGGGACCCACTGGGAGAAATCTGTGGCCCTGTCTGTTGTGCTTTTCCAGCAGAGGTAGATTCCATCCAACTATCAGGTCCTCAGCTCAATTCAACCAAAGTCTGCTGCCTAGATCCTTTCCCAGTCTTACCAAACTCCACCGGCTCCCTGTCCCTTATCACCACAGCCCTTGAAATCTTCTCTCATGCTGTTCTCCAGGCCTAGGCCTGTCTCGCCCCCCTGCCAACCGAACAGTTGGACAGGAAGCAGAAAATTTCGATCGATTAGTTCATTACAGGCCTAAGTAGGCCGCTTAATTGTGGGCGGGCGCACTGCCCATTCCCGCATGTGCCTGCTGACTGAAATATCGCGTGAGTGCGCAATGATATCGGGACGCTCGGCTTGACATCATCGCACGTCATTTTACACTCGAGCAGGTCGGGCGCACACCCGCACGCCAAGCGAAAACTTCTGGCCCAGGTGTCCGGGCATCTTGTTCACATCCTGGAGTTGTGTAGACTAACTGATGGAGAGTGACCACTGTGACTAGTCAACAACTCCCATTATTGATGTATCATGCAACTAACAGGATGTTAGAAGATGAGCTAATTTTTTATGGTATTGGGTTAAGTGATTATTGAAGTGTATAAAGTATTCCAGGGTAGATAGAGAGGAACTATATCCTTGGGCATTGAGAGTCTAGAATAAGGGAGAATAACCTTAAAATTTGAGCTGGGCCATTTAGGGGCGATGTCAGGAAGCACTTCTTCACACAAAAGGCTGTGGAAATAATAAGACCATAAGACATAGGAGCAGAAATCAGGCCATTCGGCCCATCGAGTCTGCTCCACCATTCAATCATGGCTGATAAGTTTCTCAACCCCATTCTCCCACCTTCTCCCCGTAACCTTTGATCCCCTTACCAATCAAGAACCTATCTATCTCGGTCTTAAATACACTCAATGACCTGGCCTCCACAGCCTTCTGTGGCAATGAATTCCATAGATTCACCACTCTCTGGCTAAAGAAGTTTCTCCTCATCTCTGTTCTAAAAGGTCTTCCCTTTACTCTGAGGCTGTGCCCTTGGGTCCTAGTCTCTCCTACTAATGGAAACATCTTCCCCACGTCCACTCTATCCAGGCCTTTCAGTATTCTGTACGTTTCAATCAGATCCCCCCTCATCCTTCTAAACTCCATCGAGTATAGACCCAGAGTCCTCAAACGTTCCTCATATGTTAAGCCTTTCATCTGGAACTCTCTCCCCCCCCACCCCTCCACCCTCCACCCACCCACCCCCCCTCCCCGGCAAAAAGCTGTTGAGGACAGGTGTCAATTGGAGATTTTTGTTCAGCAAGGGGATGTAATACGAGAGCCAAGGTGGGTATCAGAAGTTAAGATGGAGATCAGCTATGAGATCGCAGCTCCTTTGGTGATGACCCAACTGCGGTACGTCTGGCAGTGCCCGCTCACATTCCATGCCCAGCTCCTAGGCAGCAAGGCTGGCATCTTGCCCGTTTAAAGTGGGGGGATTGGTGCAGTTCAGTACAGTCCCAACTGAAAGGCAGAATGGGCTGGAGGTGCTGAAAGGCCTACTCCTCTCCCTGTGTTCCAAAATGGAGCTTGCCTTTCTTTTCCCTTCTCCGGTAATTCCTGTGAATTTGTTAACTAACAGGCGGAATGAAATGCAAGTTGCTGTTGTACATATGAGGGGCCTTTCATGGAGAAAGCCAAGGGGGGGGGGGATTGAAGCAACAAGTGGAAAAGCATAACGAGGATTTGCATGGTGGTTTGCCAGTTCCATCCTAAATTTATGGCACTTATAAAGATGGTCCGCACAGTCTGATTCTATTAATAACAGTCCTGTTCTATTTTCTTCATTTTGTGTGTGTGTGTGTGCTTTCAAAAAGGGAAAAGTGCACAAAAAAAGCACTTATTAAAATCCTCAGGGTAGCAGCTAAATACCACTAACTATATATAGTTTTCAGTATTTGTTTTTTTGGCTTTTGCTGGGACACCAGACTTAAGTCTTCTTAAAAAAAAAGGCAGCAGTAAAAACTGGGGCGTTCACCAGACCGAGACGTCCAGAGATGCGAATCAAGGAAGTGGCTTCCTGTTCCACTCCCGCAGCCTTTGAAAAGCAGCACGCACTGGTGGAGTCTCGCCGTCTGCCCTGTCCTGTGAGCTGTGTGAATAATGTGCAGCCTCAGCGTTCGAGCCTGGATTGGCACGCAGAGATCAAGCCACGCTCGGTGGTCTTCCACCAGTGCAAAGGCATAGGTGCCCTCAATGTCGCTCCAAGTGACATCCCTGCGAAGTTGTAATGGTTGCTGGATATGTTGATCTTTCCTCTCTTAGAAAGCGAGGGAGGAGACAAGGCGTGGGAAGGGGTTTGGGGGGGTCTAATGGTGGCAACAATGACAGCAGCCAACCTCTCCTCATCTTTCATTCCATCAAAAGATGGACTTGCATTTCCAGCACCGTTCAGGCCCTCAGAAAGTGTCAAAGCGCTTTACAGCTAATGAGGTGCTTTTTGAAGTGTAGTCACTGTTGAAATGAAGGAAAAGCGACAGATGGTTTGTACACAGCAAGCTCCCACAAACAGCACTGTGATAAGGAACAGATCATCTGTTTTCTGTTCAGGATCAATTTTGGCCCAGGATAGTAGGGACAGTTCCCCTGTTCTTCTTTGAAGTATAGCCATGGGACCGTTTACACCCACCTGAGAAGGGACTTCTATTCGACGCCTTGTCTAAACAACAGTACCTCTGACATTGCAGCACTCCCTCAGTACTGCACTAGGAGTTTTGGCCAAGATTACTGAGCTCAAGTCTCGGGACTGGGACTTGAACCCACAATCACCTGATTCAGAGGCATGAGTGCTACCCATTGAGCGTCAGCAAATAGCTTA